>NW_017100137.1:518977-544246 GCF_001263275.1 Habropoda laboriosa | reverse complement strand
ACTTAATTAAATTTAATTAAATTGTTTATTTTACTGTTACAAATCAGTATAATATCCGTTGCGAAAGTTGCAATAACCAAAATTATTTCTGCAATAATACTTTGATAGGTAAATGATTTTTCTTACTGGATTTCGACTAAAAATTTGAAGAAAAAAGAATTGCAATGTAGAGAGCAGAATCTAAAATAAGCGATGGAAAATGTAACAAAATTAATGTAATTCGGCGAAATTAGTACAGCGAGAATGGCGAGCGCAGATTGAACTATCGGAGCCGAGTGCCAAATCATAAGTTTCTGTTAGGCGAACTACAAACATGCCACTATTCGCACAGATGTCAGACGCTGAAATATAATTGCCCCTGAATTGCTCCCCGAGAGTCTTCGGGAGTTCTATGCTGAGTATTTGCCGATTACTCGCCAGCTGTATTTTCAGCAAAGTGCTGTGGTTAAAACAGTAATTCGTCATAATGATATCAGTGGCAAAATGCTTTCAGTGCGAGGTCGCTTAGTACGTATCTCGTGATTTCCTTAGCCCCTTGACTTATGATTTATTTTACCGACTGTGCAATAAAAGCGTCGGTAATTTACTGTTTTAATACTGTATTAGGTAAGAAAAGCTAATATATTATAGGTTAATTAGATTTGCTAATGCTGTCGTTCTATTATTTGAAAATTCTATTATCCGGACACATTTGTCTCCCTGTTAGTTCCGATATTCGAGGTTCTACTGTATTTAGTATCCGATAGACTCATCGCGAGGGTAATACGAATGTATTCGGATATCCGAATCCAAATCATGCGAGTACCCGAATACTTGAGTAGTAAACTGAGTAGTTATCCGAGTATTCGGATATCCGTAAGTCGGGATTTCTGGGGACTAAATTGAGTACTTATCCGAGTATTCGGATATCCATAAGTCGGGATTTCTGGGGACTAAATTGAGTACTTATCCGAGTATTCGGATATCCATAAGTCGGGATTTCTGGGGACTAAATTGAGTACTTATCCGAGTATTCGGATATCCATAAGTCGGGATTTCTGGGGACTAAATTGAGTACTTATCCGAGTATTCGGATATCCGTAAATCCGAATTTCTGGGGACTAAGTTGAGTAGCTGTCCGTGTATTCGGATATCTGTAAATCCAAATTTCTGGGGACTAAATTGAGTACTTATCCGAGTTTTCGGATATCCGTAAGTCCAGATTTCTGGGAACTAAATTGAGTAGTTATCCAAATACTCGGATACTCAAGATTTGGATATCCGCAAGTCTGGATTTCTGGGGATTAAATTGAGTAGTTATCCGAATACTAAATCCGAATTTCTGGGGACTAAGTTGAGTAGCTGTCCGTGTATTCGGATATCTGTAAATCCAAATTTCTGGGGACTAAATTGAGTACTTATCCGAATACTCGGATACTCAAGATTCGGATATCCGTAAGTCTGGATTTCTGGGGATTAAATTGAGTAGTTATCCGAATACTCGGGTACTCAAGATTCGGATATCCGTAAATCCAAATACTCGAGTCGAAATTGAGTAGCTATCTGAGAATTCGGGTATCCGTAAGTTCGAATTACTGAGGACTAAATTGAGTAGCTATTCGAGTATTCGGATATCCATAAATCCAAATTTCTGAGGACTAACTAAGTTAAGTAGCTATCCGAATATTTGAATATCCGTAAATCCGAATTTCTGGGATCTAAATTGAGTATCTACTCGAGTATTGAGACATCCATAAATCGGAATTTCTGGGGTCGAAATTGAGTAGCTATTCGAGTACTCGAATACTCAAGATTTTGATATCCGTAAGTCTGGATTTCTGGGGATTAAATTGAGTAGCTACCCGAGTACTCAGATACTCAAGATTCGAATACATATGCGTAAATCCTAGTTCCAGAAAAATTTAATACCATATAACTTAATTTAAATCATTGATACTTCAATACCATCCTAACATTTTCGATTTATGTATATCTTGTTAATTTAAAGAAGAAATGCGATCTTCTTGCAGATCACAGAATGAATTAAACGTTTCACATGCCTAGTTGACAACACTGAGACCCAATTCGCGTAAGTTATTTACCAGGTAGATATAATTGCCAAGCGACCATGCCAATTTAATGGCTACGTAAGGGGAGAAGTGACATTCACCTCGTCGTCCGTGTTTAACATCGTTTTAGGGAGACAGGAACTCACGTAACTGTATTATACGACGGAAATTAATTAGATCGTAGTCTCACCAGACATAGAAAGTTTTCGGATTCGTTGAAACACGATTAAATGCCCAATTAAACCTCGTATCACGAATTTTGCCCGTTCAAAGGCCGTTTTTACTTGTGACTTTGAAATAAACCACACAATTTGCAATTCTTAACGTTAGCTGGAATATTTCCGAAACATTAGCGGGTTAGAATGTCGACTTTTTAATTAAATATTACTCGAGTATCAAAAATCACGAAAATATAATATTAGATTTAGTTTTCATATTAAAGTCAGCAATGCAATTCGTTGAATCTTACAATATTAAAATTAAAAAAAAAAAGCACAGCAATTGTATTTTCCTTGCTATCATGTGCAATCAAGAACAGTTAAATAATCATCGATTCTGAGTCACGTATACCTTGACACATTTTACAATTTGAATAGCTGCCGGAGGGGATAACGCAGCAACAGCTGGTCTTAATTCACCTAATTGAAATCTTCAGCACAATACTCTCCAAGTAAACAATATTTTCTCACATTCGCGACACTTGTTCCAAACGAGAAAGAAAACAAACAATAACAAAACAATACAAATAAATTTGTTTTTTATTTACGTTTTAAGCCGTTCATTTTGAAGAAAAGACACACTTTTGCCAACGTATTAAAAGAGCATTAATTCATAAAAATCCGAATCTCTAAGAGAAAGAAACTGCTGAAAGGCGTTTTCAATATCCTCCTGTTTCCTAAATCGTTCTCCTGCAAGGAAATTCTCAAGCGAGTGGAAAAAGTGAAAATCTGTTTGGAGATAAATTAGGGGAATATGGAGGATGAAATAGAACCTCGGTACCTAAATAGTTGATACAATGTTTGTACAGTTGTTGTTGCTACATGCGGTCTGGCATTGTCATGCAAAAGTTAGGGTCTTTTCTGTTGACCAAGGTTGGCTGCTGTACCTTCAGCTTTTGGTAGACGACCTCCAATTCGTTACTATATGACTCTGCACTGATTCCAGATCTTAGGAAACCATAGTAAATTAATCCCGAATCAGATCACCAAACTGTGAGCATGATTTTTTCTTCAGTTCGTTTTGCTACATGATTACAGTGATTCCAGGTCTTAGGAAACCATAGTGAATTATAACAATAATTATAACCGCAGTGAGCACGATTTTTTCAGGTGTGAACGATTTAGGTTTGAATTAGGAAGATTCATTTGCGTCCTTTGTTAAGACCATGTGTTCAGGCTTACGCTACGTCGACACAGGACATCGCCGTTTTCGAGAAAGTCAAGTATTTTCAAAGGATGTATATTTTCTCACGGACTTGGGTCTAGCTGGGAAACAATAACAACTTCCTCTCGAAGGATCGCCAGCCAGACGCATCGCAAGTCCACACGCAGTCAAAAGAGGGGCCTGGGACTTATGGGTCGGTTTTCCGAACTGAGACCCTTTGTTACGACGTCCTGCAGGCCTTCTTTACCGAGCGAACACTTGGCCCGTAGGTGTTGCGCAATCGGGAAACCGCCCCAAATTTTAATTGGACAATCCTAGGTCCCACTTTTCTGCAGTTCCTTCCAAAATAGGACTCGGAGGGAATTTTCCAGGACGATGGAGGGAGCGTTTCTCAACTTCGGTAGAAAGCGTCCCTCCATCGAGACGGAACTAAACAGAACCTCGTATTGAACAGAACACCTCGCGACTGAGAAATAGTTAAGAAATAGTCAAACGGACAATAAATTATTTGTGTTGTAAATAACCAAGTTTTATTTGCTAAATATTCATAATTTCAACATCCTTTCTCATAGAGATTCAAATTTGTATGCACGCGGAATTAATGCTCTTGCGATACATCGTCGAAAGTCTGTAAAAATGTTTCATTTCAATGGAGTTATGTTTTTTTCAAAATGAACAGCTTATGACCTGATAATTCGGTTTAGAAGAAACCAGAAAAAAATCAACGAGGGAAAAATGAAAGAGAAATAATGGAAAAATTGGTTCTTGAAAAGAAGAAGACAGAAATTGAATTAATCAGTAAATCATTAACCTGCTTTCTTCTGCGTCATCGGAGTTAACTCTCGATGGTTGTTGTCGCTCGTCGAACGCGTTTGTCTCTTCGACCGATTTCTCGTCGTCATTCTCGTTCGCGGGCTGCTTACTCGGAGCCGGATTTAACGTGAACAACGCCTTGTAACGACCGCTTCTGTGTCGCAAGAGTCCGGCATTCACCGCGTGCTTCAGCGCCCGATGAACCTGGAAACTTATCTCGTAAAAAACGGCACATGGAGCGCTTCGATAGACGTCATTATGCGTTTCCTTGTTTATCTCATTTATTTCAATATATGAAGTAATTCACGCCGTTATCACGCGAATTGTTCAATATCAGGAAGTGCTCAGTGTCAGGAAAGTATCTTAATCCCTGTGTCATACGTTTAATAATACAAAAGCGTAGAGATTGTAAGCAGAATAGTTTTGCAAACGGTAATAAAATTGAATTTTTATTTTTATATCCGCTGCTTGGAATTTAATAATTCGTTAACGGTAAACGATGATATTTAACACTAAAACTACCGACCGGGTCGAAATGACCCATTGGCGACTTTCCAGAAGTGAACTTTTATGTAAGTAAACCGTGATTGGAAAATTCGGATTCATACCGATACAAATGGAAGCATACATGTAGAATATAAATTCGGAAAGTTACAAGCGATAATACTTACCAACATAGAACATTCAGGTTTTTTCGAAAGATGCTAATGAGTCATTTTGACCCGGTCGGTAGTTTTAGTGTTAACGAGTATACGTATAGTCTGTATTAATTTTTTAATACAGTGGCTGAAGTATTAATTTTTCTCTATTTTCCGTTTGATTGACACAATCTTCGTCCTGTCTTAACTGGAATCCAAACTTCTCTACATCTTCGTATAATTTCTGTACGTACATAACGGGTGTCCTAGTACTTACGAACGGCAGTGTACGCGAAAGATTTCATCTACAAAATACAGTCGGTAATGAAGTCTGCGATTGTCGGTAATATATAAGTTGGCGGTCTCGTCTATACAAATTAACCGACGAATTTCATTTTATGCACAAGAAACTGTTTCCGAATGATATTCTACGGTTAGGAGATTTAATTGAATTTTCACGTTTCCCGGCTGTAGAGCGGCGATATAACGCTAAGATGGCCAGAAGCGAGCGCCTCTCCGATCGAGTTTATAGTCTTTAAAAGTTCCGGCATTAAAGAGAATGCTCGAAGTGGTGGCTTCTTCCGAGCTGGTTGCAAGCTTCGAAGCGTCTGATGGATCGTCAAAGGCGTTCGAAGATTCCTAGGGCGCTTCGAATTGTTTGACAACCATCTACAGCATGATCGCGGGGGATCTTGCAAATTAGCGAAACCAGTCTCTCGTAAATTATTTTCTCGTCGTACTTGAGTGTAGAGAATTTGTAACTTCATCCGGTGGGGAAGAACGTGCTCGTAGATTTAAATGTATTTTTCCGGGGAAATTTTACCGTCTCGAGAAGTTAGGCAATGCTAGGTGAAAATTTTTCAGGAATTGTTACAATTTAATTGAAGGATATTTTCCTAAAGAATTTTCTCAATTTTGTGCAGCATTTGTAATGTGTCGATAGATGTTTGCAATTTCACGGAATATTTTATCATTCGCGGAGAGTAGGATTGTTAAACATTGGACAAATTTCATTTCTTTGTTAATTTTAGATATGTTGTTTTTATTCTATTGCGCTTAGTCGAACGGTTTTGTGTTGATAATAGTAAAATTTATCCTGGAGTAAATTACATACGCGAATAATTTAGCAGAACGAAATGAAAATTTAGAGTTACTGAATATGCATGTATGTATCTTGCCAATAGAATTCATTTCGATTAATTCTCATCAATATCGTAGTTCCAATCAGTCAAAATTGCACGATCGTGAAATCCAAAAAAGTAGCGAAGTGGAAAAGCTGTTCTCGTAATGACCAAATGTAACAAGTACAGCACAGTAGTTTGCATTAAAAATATCAAATAGTAATTGTACTTTATCGAACTAACCTAAATTTTTTTATTCATTTTCCAAAAAATTCCTACGTTCGTTAATGCATCGAATAATTCCAAACTTCTCGCACACGATGCATTTCGTTCCCTGCTGACTAATACCTAATGTAATTTATCGTTACACAACTGATAAGACGGATTTTTATTATTCGAAATAACAAAGCTCGACCTTTGTCCAACAAGCAAACTGCATTCTACGTCTTCTGGGCTTATCAATTGCGTACGATAAGTTTATATAACTCGTACTTCCCATTAAAGAACCTGCAGTTATAATCAATATACAGGGTGTCCCAGTTTGTTTCCGATCAAACTTTGCCAGCATGTTCCATGGGTATAAGTGAGAGAAAAATGTTATATAAACATAGGTCGTTCGAAGCTTCGTTAAAAAGTTACGACAAAAATACGAGATGCGAAGGGAATGGTAACGAACTTGAACAAGAATGGCGCTAGCAGAAGTTACATTCACCATCTTCAACGACCTCAGATCGTAAACACAGCTCGCATAAACAGGCTATACAGATGTACATATCGCTGATCTGTTTTTATTTTGTAACATAACCTCACATTCGTTACCATTCCCTTCGTATTATTGTTATAACTTTTTAAGAAAGCTTCCAACGACCTATGCTTGCATGACATTTTTCTCTTACTTACACACATAGAATCTATTGACAAAGTTTTATCGAAAAAAACTGGGACACCCTGTATACAAAGAACATTCGAATATGTGTACAAAACTTGGACACCCTGTATACAAAGAATATTCGAATACGTAGGTCTATAGAACTGGAACACCCTTTATATAATACATAAAACATTCGAATATATGTACAAAACTGGGACACCCTGTATACAAAGAATATTCGAATACGTAGGTCTATAGAACTGGAACACCCTTTATATAATACATAGAATATTCGAATACGCGTACAAAACTGGGACACCCTGTAGATTGAACATTAAGAATCACAGTTGTTACGAGTGGATAAAGTGGTGCGAGATAGGGTATCGATTCGATGGTGAATGTCTACGAATGAAGCCGAATCGGTTGGATTCGTACGAAATTAATTTACGCGCGCCTCTCTGTCACCTGCACCGTCAAGTTCCTCGGCGTGCTCTTGGAAGTTTGCCGGAGGAAGTCGAGGACGTCCCTCACGGTGGATCCTTTCCCCTCGCACAGATGCACTACGGCATCGAGAACGCGATTCATTAGCCGTGGTTTAGACGCGTTCACCATGGTTGGATTCGCCTCGAACTTCGCGCAGCTATGCTACGTAGAGAAAACAATACGTTCGTTTGTACAGCGAGCATAAAGAAACAATCAACGATATCTGAATCGTACGGGAAAATTTGGGGCGTTCCGTTTTAACTGGAGGATCGAGTTAAATGGATTGGCAATTAACCGAGGGGGAAATGTAGTAGTTTGTTCATTAAGGTTATGTTAATTGATCGTAGTCATTTTTGTACTTCGTTGAATATTAAATATGAGAAGTTTGAAATATTTGGTATAATACTTTCATTGGGTACCAAAATACCTTTGGTTTCGAAGGATAATGCATAAAATTATTAATAAAATTATTAATATTAATAATTATATTTAATGTAATTTTTGTTTCCTATTTAATAATAATAATTATTATTATTTATCAGTTATAAACACTCATTAATTATTAATAATTTAGATATGTGTTTTTAATGTCTCTAGAATTACACATGTGGTAGAAACTCCAGGAAAAAGGAATGCATTTAACGCAGAGATTGATAAATCAAATTATTGAATGATTGAACTAATAAGAAGTACAACGATGATAGTTAGAAAGGTTAATAGTAGGATTCAATTTACCTTACGTTAAAAAAATTTAAGATAACATCAATTTTACGATCAACGTGTCCACATCACTGGATAATATTGATCCGATTCGCCTAACCATTCGCCGATTTATAATCGACCGCAATAATGCGAATAGGAATTTTTTTCAAACCATAAATTTTATTAAAACATGTTGAATTCCACTGAAATCAACAGCAGACTGACAGATACGTTGCTTGGTACTTCTGTTGTTATTTTTTACTCGCAAGCTCAAGCTCCTAATTTCAATGTGTTTCAGTATGTAAAAGGAAAAATTTTAAACATATTTATCAAAATGACACATATTTGGCATAAAACTATTTTTCTACAAAAATAAATAAAGCCTGACATTTCCGTAGAATTAATCTACATTTCGCATATCCTAACCTCAAATATTAGGTCGTGTAATATGCAATGTCGGATTTTTCAGGGAGAAATGAAAATCAGTTTTTAAATTCAAAGGAACATTTCCCTTAACACTAGAATTACCAGCCGAGTCAGAATGACACATTACCGACTTTACAAAAGTGAATTTTTACATAAGTAAACTATAATTGGAAAATTCGATTCATATCGATACAAATAGAAGCATACCTGTAGAAAATAAGTTTGGAAAGTTACGGATGATATAACACTTACCAGTATTGAACATTCACGTTTTCTCGAAAGATGCTAATGGGTCATTTTGACCCGGTCGGTAATTTTAGTGTTAAATTCCCAAACAGTAACTAACTTATCAAGAATTGTACGAACTTTAAGTTAACATGAAAAACATTCAGAACTTTTCAACACTCGATCGCTGGAAATCATTAGAAATCCATTTCATTTATCTATTATCACATCCATTTTACTGCTATACATATGTAATAAAATTCGCTAAAAATAAACATTAAATATCTTCCCAATCCTGTCGGTAATTTCACTGTCAAAAAATTGCGAATTTATTATTTGAAACAATTACAAAATATGCTTTCGAACAAACAACAAAAATGTATGAATCATGGTGTCATTTTATTTGGAGATTGATACGTATAAATCGAGGGAAAACGTGACCCGCTTTCGAATCGTGGAAAACGGACTATTCGGGGTGAACTACGCTGACATGATTTTCACCTTTTTTTCGAGCGAAATACGATGCCACGTCTTTAAAGTGGACGAATCTTCAGCCCTGAGAGTCTCTTCGTGTGTACTTTCGCAGCCAGTTTCTGCGATTAGAACTGGCGACCCGTTTAATACGAACGTTTATTACGCTCGTATTTAACGTAAAAATGAACCTGAAGCTTGTTTCTCGAGACATACTAATTTGTCACCGTACATTTAGCGAACGATACAGTTTTTCACGTTTTCGTGCTTCTCCGTGACACGTTCTTTATTAATTAGCTGTGCATTTAACCAAAGTATTTGTTAATAATAGAAAATTAAAAATATTTCCACCTTGTCAAATAGTAGGTAATTAAATGAAAAAATATTCACGTGGAAATGTAATCACTACACGATAAATGTATAGCACTGCATATGGTGTGATTACAGTAAGGGGCGAAACTGAACCAATCGCAGAAATTTTCAACGAAAGTGTTATTTATTATTGTGTAAAACGAAAGAAAATAAAAATACTAATTCCTTCCTTATTGTCTTAGGAAACGCATACAATTTTTTAATATCTAAAGTCTGTTCTCCATAGGTTGTAATAAATGAAATTCGTAGAATCAGTTTCGCACCATCACTTCAAGTACTAATTTGCAATTTTCATTTTACCTTAATATTTTGTACAGTATTCTTGTGAAATTTCGTTCCACTGTTCTTCAACACCAGCTTGTAATTTCTATACAATAATAAGTAATACTTTTGTTGAAAATTTCTTACAATAATATTATACTAATCATAATTCCACAAGCATCATCATGATGGAAATATAATTACATACTATGTTATGAATGTTATAAAAAAAGCAGCATATTTATAAACTATCGAAACGTTTTCATTCAGTTCTCTTTATCTGAAATCAAAAATTGACGAGACGTGGAAAAAAATGATTTTTCAAACATGCTACGCTTTAATTCCAAGTTCGTAAAGTGCTACTTTGAACGTACATTTAGAAAATTACACCAACAAACTTAAATACTACTTGCCAGTAATACAAACATGTAATATGTTTTTCAAACCAAGTACCACCCTGTATACACTATCGTTCAAAAGTTTAATAGCATCCGTTAAAATACAGTAAAACTGAGAGTAACTGTAGAAGAAAAAAATTGAAAATTAGGCGAGATATGAAACTTCAAATTTGATAAAAGGAACTTAGAGTTTTATGGACACGAATTGTAATGAATTGAATTAAATTAGATTGTACTTTTGCCACAGTTCAAACTTACGAACGATAGTGTACGTTCACACTTTTCCAAACAATACGAAGCTACATGAACATTTTCCAATCACAATTTAAACCCTTCTGAACACGCAAAAACACAAACCTCGAAATACATCAACTCGAAGCCAAATAAATTGAACCACTTCAAAGCTACACGCCCCTCCGCTCAGACAAACCACCCCATAGGCACTCCTACACCTGCAAAACCTTCAAACTTTCGTCAATTACCCATTCCCTCTCCCCCAGCTCTCCCTTCCCTAAAATCAACCTACCGATACGTCCCTCGCAAAATTTGCAGAATTTACAACAGAAACGTTCTCCAGAAGCCCTACGAACCATCCACAAAATCCTGTACCGAGGTGAATCACAAATCGAAAGGGTGGTTCTCCTCCGCCTTTTCCTCGCTGTCGAATTCTCCGAAATGATCGCGCCATTAAAACACCCTTTCGGTGTGAAAACCGACAAGGGACACCAAGGCGAGCTAAATTGCAAATCAAACTTGAACTTGTTAGAAGTATAGTCGGGGGAAGATAAAAATCGGTCAGGCGGAGAAATATCGTTTGAAAAATGTAATACTCTCTGTACAAACATAATAGGTGTCCTGATACTGATGGCAGTGTATATTGGATTCGTATGTGTGAAAAATCTATTCAAGCCATTGTATAAAAATTGATTTTTCTTCTTTCCTGTTTTTCTCACAAATCTATCACTTACGAGAGAAGCGCTGAAAACACCGTCTGGAAACCGGTGTATAACACTAACTTTGACGAAGAAATGTAATTTAACCCTTCGACACTCTACTAAAATTATGAATTGCGGTCAAAAAAATTCTGATTTCACGCGTATC
The DNA here is from genome assembly GCF_001263275.1 of Habropoda laboriosa. Taxonomy (NCBI): domain Eukaryota; kingdom Metazoa; phylum Arthropoda; class Insecta; order Hymenoptera; family Apidae; genus Habropoda; species Habropoda laboriosa. The sequence goes on along the minus strand of NW_017100137.1, from coordinate 532,933 downwards.
GTTGTAATAGCTATACCGTGTGTGATCATTTTTAAAACACGAGATACATAACCCTGCGTCATAGTGACGATAATAATATCCCGTCCCTTTCTAACTTTATTCCTAAGAGTCTCTCTTGAGTTAAGCAGTTAGACATTTGACGCCCTGCCCGAGTCTCACACGAGATAAACTGTCGATCATATGATACTTTCTGTACGAATATAACGGGTGTCCTAACACTTACTAAAGACAGTGTATATTGAGTTCGTGCATTTGAAAAATCTATTCAAGCCATCATGTTAGATATGAAAAATAATGAAAGTTTGCCCTCTCCTATTTTTCTCACAAATCTACCATTTACAAACATACCAGGTGTCCTAATACTTGCGAACGGCCAGTGTACGTTTCTACCCTGTCGCGTGTACAATACAATACGTTCGCGCGAGGTCGTGTTTGTCTATCGTGACTTGTTTGCTGGAATTGCACCGTGCCGGGTTTCTAAACGTGAAAACGTTTTGTCATGGTCGTTGTCGAACCTGTCTGATGCTCTGAACGAGGGAGCAGGGGGATGTTCAACCGGGGGTACAAAAGAGGAGAGGGTGAATTAATTCGGTAATTCGATTCCTTTCCGTGGCCGTCAATTGGCTGCACCCGCAGCTCCGTCGAACCGCGGTCACGGAATAGTATTAATTATCGTCGATCGACCAGGTAATTGAAGCGTCCCACCTAGTCCTCGTGAATGCACCTATACTCGGTCGTAATGCGGGACCATTGTTTGACGCACACCTTTAAGCACGAATTTCCACCGATCGAAAAAGATTCCGCTGAATTTGGTCATTGAGTTGCGTGCGATCGCGTGTCGATAATCATGCCAAGATTTTGCATGAATGATAGATGGTTTGTTGTAGAATCGTGAGGATCTATCGAGTGAAACTTTCTCTATGATTAGGGCTGCCATCATTTTTCATCGCCAAAACAAAAGTGTACTTTCGTTGTAATAATTAAAAAAATTAGGTAAAATAAGAATTGAAAGTGTAGCAACGATCTATTTGGGATCTTAATAAATAGATAAACTTTATTAAGAAAAGCTGTGTTATTCTTAATTTTTTCATAGAAATTCCATACACTTTGAAGCTCTTCAAAAATTAAGTCACTTGTAAAATCAAGAACTGAAAAAACCAGGACGTATGATAACCCTATCTAGGATAGAAGTAGTTGGAGGTCGTTGAATGAGTTATAAGACGTGTAAATACTTGTTTTTTGGGAAAAAATGAAGTGTCACGTTACTCTTGTTTATTATTTATTTCCTTATTTATAGAACGCTTGGAAGTGTTGATAACACAATCTCTAAGGTATTTGCAATAATCTTACGTTATTGTAAAAATATATGACAATAGTTCTCGTGGAGTATATGGAGCGTAGAAACGATTATTTGAATTACATACTTTTTTTACGATTGTATTTAATATTTTCACTTAATTCGTGCATTACTGTTATTTATTTAGTAAAGAAGTTTAGCCTAAATAAAAGAAAACATGACATGTATAGTTCGTTTACGATCAAAACACATTCTTAACGAAAGTAAAATGACAAAATTTGGAAAGGATCATTTTTCAAGTTAATTCACGTAAATCGAAATACATTTATAATATTCCGCTTTTGAGACAGAATCTGTCGCGTATATTTGCAAAAACCTCGAAAAACCTGTTCGTCTAGCAACTAGGGTCGAAAAAAAGAGAACGAAAAAAAAAAAGAAGTCGCGAAAAATACGCTGGCGAGAAAAAGCATGATTTTCGAATGCTTAATAGGACTCGATTCGAACATTCGCTTCGCTATCTCTCCCATGAGAGGTCCTTCTATCATCAGCGTATGATTCATCAAATCGTTAACGAACTTCCGCCGCAAATTTTCCCCTCTTTTTTTTTTCACATCCTTTTTTCTCTCTCTCACTCTCGCGCTTTTTTTCTACCGTTGGCGTACATCATTCGCGGTGCAATTAAACCGGAATAATTTTGAATTCTATTTTCACTCGTCGACGTAAATCGCCATCGATGACACACTCGACGAAGTTTCACCATTGACGTTCTCCCCCCGAATGACCGTCCGAATGGATCGCTCCGATGCTCGAAACGGATTCGATCCAACTGTCCATCGGTGAAAATGGTTCCTCTCCCGGCACGAGTGGCTGAAACTCCTTGAGAGAGTGCGATGCCGACCCGTATGAATATTTATATCGAGGAAATTATTTATCGGCAAATTATTTACAATTAACGTTTATCTTACCGTTGGCAAAGTTTTTGAAAGTATTGACGAAAGAACATTTTCACGTCGTAGAAATGATTGTGTAAATTTTGGCTTGTTTTTAGACAATTTTGTAACGCTTTCAGACCAAACTGTGTAGAAATAGTTGGTGTATTTTTATGTATTGTAATGTTTAGAAAGTGATATCTTTGGATTTTGTAAATAGTATTTGCGAAAAAATTGCTGGAGGAATTTCTTCGTTTTCTATTCTAATATTTTATTGTTCGTCGTGATATTGGAGAATTGAGATATTTGAAAGATAAATACAGAATAATACCATTTTAACGTGATATAACTGTTTTTTTCTTTCTTTCTCCTTTTCTACAAAAATGATACAGATATCTTTTTTACCCTCTTTTTTCTCGCCCTCCTTTTCACAAGAAAGATATAAATATTTAGGTGAATTGTAAGATTAAATAGTGGTAATGTATTTAAGCTGAAATACACGCGAAATGCGCAGAATTTTTTAAAGCCACTTTGCCCAATTCTGCTTTCAGATATGGAAGATATCTAAACGCCGGGCGTCTCAAACGAATTGATGAACGAAGCAAGACGCGCCGTAAGGGAGGATCAGTCCCAAGACATCATGAAGCAGGGAGTTCTACTGGCCCTCGCCAACTTGATCACTTCCTACGCATCTTTCCTGTAGGTAATCCTTAAATTACGTTTACAAAGTCATTGTTAAAATTATCAGTTTAATTAAAGGAACGACATTCGCAGAATTCAACAAAATTCAATTAAACAAACTCCTGTTAACAATATTACTTAAAATGATATACAAATACTGTATCAAAAAATTGATTAATTTATCAGAAACGTTTGATTTTTTATAATGATTCTAAAAGTTGAATTATAGTCACGAGATACACTAAATTCTCTACAAGTGTCAGTCCGCAAGGAACCTAAACCTGACACTTGTAGAGTCAGGGACTACATTTGACTGTCACTTGTAGAATCGGCCCTAAATTTGACTGACACTTGTAGAATCGGCCCTTTTTTTTTTACGTGAAGGTAGGCCGACATTAAATTAATTACTTAATAAGTATTAATAAGTAAATGTTGTTCAAATTATATCGTGTTTGATATCATTTTCATCGGAAAAATCTCACCAACGTGTTAAAAAAGATTTCAGATGAAAAAAAGTAAAATTAAAGAAATTATATTTTTCTATTATGAATTGTCGAGCCGTGAAATCTCGTAAAGGAAACCGACTGGTGTAGCGTTACACGCTTGAAATTAAGCGAGCGAGATAACATAGGCGCAGCAATGACGCAGGCCTAGGCGTAGGACCATCTATACTGACACTTGTAGAATCCAAACTGGCTGACACTTGTAGAGAATTTACTGTAGTCATATTGAATAATTGAATGATTGAATAATTGAAAAGAAAAGATAACGTTACACATGGTACCATCAAGTTTCAATTCTTTAATTACTCAATCTCACTGTGATAATTAAAATAAAATGAAAATTATATACCTCAAGCTCTGATTTATCAAATCATCAAAACTCTACTAATAAAAAGAATAAAATTTTTCAAAGATATTAATTATTCAATCTCATTGATAATTATAATAAAATAAAAAATTATATACCTACATACCTCAATCCCCGATTTATCGAAACATCGTCGTAAAAATAGTCAAAAAATTACAAACACGGAATATTGGAATATCTGGGACGTGAATATGGCGTGTCAATCAACTAATAACGAAGACACTCGAGCTGATTAAGTTATACGGTTGATCTTGTAGGATGGACGAGCTGGATCGAGGATGCATTCTCCAGCGTCCGTTCGACGGGAAACCGTAAATGCAACGATGGAATATTCGGAGTGGGACGGACATCGTAATGCAGATCGTTGGAACCCTGTTTGATTTGAACCCTCTTGTTAGACAATTAACCCAATTCGAACCGGTTGCTGAATAACCCTTCCGTTCCTTGGCGTTCATCTCATAATTGTTCATTTCTCTGTTCCATCGTGCGGACAATTTAATTAAGAATTTCGAAAACCTCTTAAACATCACCGCCACTATACATAGTTCCGATACTCTTCTTCTGGTAGAATGGCTTGTTGAAGAAACAGAATTATTTTTCCTTCGAAAAAATTTTTCCACATTTTATGTGCTGCTGAAAACTCTGAAAATGACACATTAGCAATTTTCCAAAAATAGTGAACATTCGATACACAGCAAGTATTGTCATTTGTAACTTTTCGACTTTGCTTTCTGACCTAATTTTTCAGTCACGTTTTAGTTACATAAAAATTCACTTTTGGAAAGTCGCTAATGGGTCATTTTCACCCGGTTGGTAGTTCCAGCGTTAACGAAAGGCTTGAATAAAAATTTAGCAACGGATTTAATTTTGTCTTCTGCTATAACAGGTGGAATTATTTTAAAATATCGACATTTCTAGTGTAGACCTAACCGTATCACACGGTATACAGTTCTCTAACTTGGAGGGAAAAACCACTTCCAGTCCAATACTTTAAGGAAGTACACCAACCTAAGGCCTCTTAAATAGGTGAAACTTTGAGAATTTTTTTCATCGGTAACTACTAAACGAGAAGTTCCAATTGTTTCACAGGATATAAATGTAACTTTCACCTTTCTTCTCCTATTTTGAAGAACTGAAAATGTGACAAAACGGAGGAGTTATTGCGAAACCCCTTCTGTTAGAACATCGATCGAAACGTCTGAAATAAAAAATTCCGTTTGCTTCGTTAAATAAAAATGTATCATCTATGCAACGTAACCTACAATGTTTCCATATGTCAGTAATTAAATTTTTTAGAAACGTTTAAATCTGATTCAACATTGTTTTTGGTAGAAAGAGCTTCTTCCTCTTCAAGTTGCCACCGGTTAATTAATTAATTTCAAATACTTGTGAAAAAATTGAAGGACCAACCAGATACCTATCGATCAGCTGTTGGAAAAGAAACGAAGAGCTCGGAAAACTCGCCGTTCGTATCCTTACTTGCATAACTCCGACTGTAAACAGGTCAACCGTCTTTTAATAATTTCAATATGCAAATCCCAGGCGCAAGGAGAGAGCAGCGCATCCAAGCGTGTTCCACGTGTGTGCACGTCGTCGTCTCTGTACATTTGCGAGGGAGGAGGAGTCTGTTGATGGCGGATCCATTTCGTCGAAAGAAACACGGGGAAAGAATCGAGGGATCGGGGGAAAAGGCACGATGTCAGCAAACAAAAGCTACCGTGCCGGTGGTATAGAGGCGATCCTGGAAAATAGAGTGGAACAGAAACACAGCCGGGACTAGTGAACGGTGGTGTCCGATCGGGCAGCTGTTTTTCATCGTGACCTAAAAGAACGGACAGAGGCATTAAAATGCCGCTTTATTTCGGTTTAAAAACGATCCCAGCCGCAATTTTCGTTCACCAAAACCACCCCTGCCATCCCCGCCAATGACGAAATTCCCTCCTCGTCCCAATTTTCACGCTGTGTGTACCGATCGTGAGTGTGGAACACACGCTTGGTGTGTACACACGTGGTGCTTGTGCCGCGAAAACATAAACGAAGCGGCATCGAGAACACATACGAGGTATAGAGAGACAGAGAGAGGAAAGGAGGAAGAGTGAGTTGAAAAGTTGGACGTTTTATAGTTTCTCTTTTTTTTTTTTGTATTTTCGAGAGAGCTTTTTCCTGGTGAAAGAAAAATAAAGATAGAGGGAGGGAGAGAGGAGAGTGGTTCGATTTGAAGTGTGGCAATCTTGAGGTTTATTAGCTGACCGATGGGAAGGGTATGTTTGTGTTGCCTCTTCCATTTTTCTTGTAGGTTTGTTCTTGTTTTCAAGAAAGCGAGTAATAGTGGAACGCTTTGTATCGAGGCGCGTGAAAGTAATTTCGACGTGGAGAGGAGTTGCAGGAGGTAGAAACGCGCCGGAAAGAGGACAAATATGTGTACGTTGTTTCAAAGGGGAAACGAATCATAGGAGGCTCTTGGTATACCTATACGCTGATCAGAATAGGCTCCGAAGCTTTTCCAGAATGAACTTTGGGCAAGAGACATAATTGGAGAAGCTGGTTTGCGAAAAATCTGAAACAATTTCAAATTGAAATCGTACATTCTTTTTTCATAAATGGTAAAAGAGTACAAATTTCAAAATTTATGTTCACCGAGTCAGTTTTTTGACTTTAAAAGTTAAGTGGAATGTTGCATTCTAGATTACAAAACGCACACTTTAAATTTACGAATTTCTGTTTCATTAGTGGTAAAAGAATATAAATTTCAAAATTTTATGTTTGCTCAAAAAATAACTAAAATGGTGTACTCAAAGATTGCAAGAAAAATTTATTTAACCACCTTTACGCGTCTATCTATTTACCAACCAGCACGCGTAATTCAAAATTTGTTGAACTTATCGCTCATTGAACTGACACACCAATCCTTATCTCAACTGAGATCCAAATTTCTTCATATCTCCGTGTAACGTATCCAGAGATCCATATGCACTATTCTCAGCCGCATTCTCCATTTCCTTCTTTTCATCCCCCTGCATACCCTAAGGCAATCTCTCCCCCGCAATTGCTGTGTGACACAAAGTGACTTCGTATATGGTAGCTGAGACACTGTTACGATCGTCATCTCGTGAACGTACCCGATGCATTCGCATGTACAGAAGCCGGTTCCTGGTGCACGTGGTTCCCAGAGGTTGTCTCGCATATCGATACGTTTACACTGGCGCGAACACCGTCGCCGAGAAGCGTGCAAGTGGATCGAAGGCGTATAACGTAAACCGGTTGGAGGGTCGGAACCGCGATATTCCAACTAGTTGCGTCGCAGTTTGCGGACATGCGAACACGATCGACAGTCGATTACCATGCAAGCTGAAATTGACGGAGCAATTAAAGCTCTTTGGGCAATTAGCAACATCGAGAAGTGTCCATTAACGAGTCGCGAATTTGTTGCGTGCGAGATGTGACGCAAACTCAATAATTTGATTGTGGTAGTTACAGGGAGAAGCGAGGGAATGGAATTCGAGAGGGAATTGTGAAAGAATTGGCGAATTTTTGAGTGCCTGAAGTTTTCGAATTTCTCGAGTCTCTGAAATTTTCGAATCTCTGAGTCTTTGAAATTTTTGATTCCCTGTGTTTTTCGAATTTTCTAATTTCCGAGTTCCTTTTTTTTTCAAATTATCAAATTTTCGAGTCTGAATTTTTCAAACTTTCGAATGTTCGAGTTTTAGAATTGCTGGACATTTGAATGTGAGAACTTTTAGATTTCTGAAATTGACGAATTTTGGAATAGGGAAATATTCAAATTTTTAAAATTTTTGAATTTCCAAATTTATTAAATTTGTTAAAATAAGAATTGAGAAATTTTCCAAATTGCAGCAGTGCCAAATTTTCGAATTTTCGTAACTTTGGAATTGAAAGATTTTGAATTTAAAATAAGGAGAAATTCATTTCAATATACTAATATTTCTTCCTATAAACCAGTGGCTCGATATGAAAAAAAATAGTTCAGCAGCATAGTACAGCAAAAGAAGATTGTGTCATGAAAAGATAGTCTCTCATTATAATATTCAACCTTCCCCTCTAGCCATTTCTTGTATCTTTACACAGAAAGGAGCTACATCTTGCCCCAGTTTCTAGAATCGCTCTATACAAACACTACTAGTATAAAATATCTAGCTAATCACTGTACTAAATATTCCACCTTTTATGGGCTTCAATATGAAAAGGTACCCACTTTCACGAAGCTGTAATTTATGAAAAAAAATTAAGGGAGAGCTCCATCTTGCTCGAGTTCATCATAAATCTCTTTTCCTGTTTAATTGTTCAATCCTTCATTCTTCGTAAATTTAATACTTCAATTCAATAAAATATTTAATCATAAAGAATGAAATCTTTTTTAAGTTCTGCTTAACTCTCCTAATTTTTCTCCTCTTTCGTTCTTAAGTTTCTTGAATTTCTTCTCTCTTAAATTACTTGAATTTCATAAGTCACTTCAATTTATTAAATTTCTCAATTATCATAAAAATCCCAAATCTTCCACTTCTAAAATATCTTCTTAAAGAATTTCTCTTTTTCAAATTCTGCTTAACTTTTGCAACATTTCTCATTTTTTATTCCTAAAGTTCTTCAATTACTTAAATTTCATAAGTTACCTACTTCAGTTTATTAAATTTCTCAATTATCATAAAAATCCCAAATCTTCCACCTCTAAAATATCTTCTTAAAGAATTGAATCTTTTTCAAATTCTGCTTAACTGTTGCAACATTTCTCATTCTTCGTTACTAAAGTGTTAAAATAAGAATTGAGAAATTTTCCAAATTGCAGCAGTGCCAAATTTTCGAATTTTCGTAACTTTGGAATTGAAAGATTTTGAATTTAAAATAAGGAGAAATTCATTTCAATATACTAATATTTCTTCCTATAAACCAGTGGCTCGATATGAAAAAAAATAGTTCAGCAGCATAGTACAGCAAAAGAAGATTGTGTCATGAAAAGATAGTCTCTCATTATAATATTCAACCTTCCCCTCTAGCCATTTCTTGTATCTTTACACAGAAAGGAGCTACATCTTGCCCCAGTTTCTAGAATCGCTCTATACAAACACTACTAGTATAAAATATCTAGCTAATCACTGTACTAAATATTCCACCTTTTATGGGCTTCAATATGAAAAGGTACCCACTTTCACGAAGCTGTAATTTATGAAAAAAAATTAAGGGAGAGCTCCATCTTGCTCGAGTTCATCATAAATCTCTTTTCCTGTTTAATTGTTCAATCCTTCATTCTTCGTAAATTTAATACTTCAATTCAATAAAATATTTAATCATAAAGAATGAAATCTTTTTTAAGTTCTGCTTAACTCTCCTAATTTTTCTCCTCTTTCGTTCTTAAGTTTCTTGAATTTCTTCTCTCTTAAATTACTTGAATTTCATAAGTCACTTCAATTTATTAAATTTCTCAATTATCATAAAAATCCCAAATCTTCCACTTCTAAAATATCTTCTTAAAGAATTTCTCTTTTTCAAATTCTGCTTAACTTTTGCAACATTTCTCATTTTTTATTCCTAAAGTTCTTCAATTACTTAAATTTCATAAGTTACCTACTTCAGTTTATTAAATTTCTCAATTATCATAAAAATCCCAAATCTTCCACCTCTAAAATATCCTCTTAAAGAATTGAATCTTTTTCAAATTCTGCTTAACTGTTGCAACATTTCTCATTCTTCGTTACTAAAGTTCCTCAACCTTTTCCCTCTTAAATTACTTAAATTTCATAAGTTACCTCGGTTCATTAAATATCTCAATGATCGTTAAAAAAAAGTCCCCCAAATCTTCAACTTTCTAAAACGGTCCCTTTAAAAAAACGCCTCCTCCGACTTGTCTCCAGTGTTACAATTTACATTACGACGTCAGGATTGATCGTTTCATTGGAAAATGTTTCAGAGCGGCTGCTACAGGGGCGAAAGCGTCCACGAGGCAACGGACGCAGAGCAACAATCACAGCAACATCAGCGAGCTGCTGGACAATCTGCTTCGCGGTTACGACAACAGCGTTAGACCAGACTTCGGTGGTCCGCCGGCCACGGTTGAGGTCGACATCATGGTGCGCAGTATGGGTCCGATTTCCGAAGTCGATATGGTTCGTATCTCGTCCTTCCCTTTTGTTCTTCCCCGTCGCTCGATAACCTCTCCAATTGCTTCAAGTTTCATTCATCGTTACCTAACGCTGTACAAATTCGATTTCACTCGCACTGTCATTTAACCAGCAATGGACACGCTCTTGGGGAATTTAAACTGTTGAGAGTATAGAGCGCGTTGATTAAGTTCGTTGTCACGCTGAAGGGAGTAAAAAGAAAGTGTGAACGAGTTAATTGGCAGTAAACGGGATCTTATGTAAATTGGTTTTGAATTTTTCTTTTACAGTCTGGGTCTTTTATGACCCAAGCGAAATTTCACAGGCGTATTTCTTCGAAACGGATTTTTATTGGAAAAAGTTTTAAACATTTGATTTAACGAACAGTTGTGTAATGTAGTGGAGACTTTGATAAGTACTCCAGAATTTTTTCAGATTTTTTTAAAGCTTAAAACGGTGAAAAAATTAGGCTTGAACATAGACTAGTTTGCCTACGAAGTGTGAGAGATTATGTTTGCCTACGGAGGCATACAAAATTTTAGGATAATAATATTGACAGATAACTTACGTTGATAGTAACTTTCAATTATTGTATATTGAACAATTTTTAGTTAGAGACAATTTTTCGCTAGAATTTTGCAACCAATTATGTTCCTCGTGTTCTAAAATATTGTCAAAAATGAGAAAAATATTCTTTTTGGTTGGTTGTTATAAAGAATAAACGTATGTAACGAAAACGAAATTTCTGTGTAGACTTACTCGATGGACTGTTACTTCCGGCAGTCATGGGTGGATCGACGTTTGGCTTTTCAAGGTGGCAAAGAAACTCTAGCGCTCAGTATATCGATGCTGGCGAGAATCTGGAAGCCGGATACCTACTTCTACAACGGGAAGCACAGTTACTTGCACACTATAACCAGTCCGAATAAGTTCGTCAGACTCTACCAAGACGGCAGAGTGCTGTACAGTTCAAGGTAAGTGATTATTACAGTTCTACAGTTGCTGTAAATGATTGTTAATAGTGTTTCCTTCCAGTGTATCATTATTTTCTTAATTTTTAAAACTTCATCTCAGATAATTAATTATTTTCTTAATTAATACAAATTTGTTCATTCTTAAAACTTCGTCTCAGAACCTATTGTCTTAATTGATACATATCTCTTAATTTCTCGAAGCTTCGTCCCAGAAATTAAAGAAATTTTCAAGAATTCCATATCTTAGAAATTTTTAATTAGATCATTTTAATGTGTATCTTTTTCTGATGTTTCCTTCGGACACTTCCAATTACAGTTTGCTTATTTTGAAACATCACAATTTAGGATTTTTCGTCTAGAAAATTTTATGCGACAATTCTTTATTTAAGACTGTAAGAAACGGTAAGCACAAAGTCAAGAGTACCTTTGTGCGGTGCTTAGAGCCCGAAGAAGTTCTTAATTTGGGGCCTCTGTAATAAGACCATTTGCTCTTTAGAAGCTCCGGAATACAGTCTTTGCGCCACAGGAAAAGGTACGAACACTTAAAAAATTCAAGATCCTGAAATTTATAACACTTTTAAAATTCCCTTTTTTTTTTAACTTCTTTAAAGTTCCCTCGTCAAACCCTTTTCTATATAAAAAATTCAGTGCCAAAACTGATGAATTCGTGTTTCTAATATTTTCGTGCTTAATAAAATTCTTAGCTCGAAAAAGCTCCTAATCGAACGAAAGAGAAGTAAGGATAATCGAATAAAGAAATGAAGTAAGAAAGATCAAGCAGCACCTAACACAAACGTGTAAAACGACATTGTACCAGATCTCGCAATATCGTCCAATCAATCGCAATCAGTCCGTAAAGTTTATGGGATTGTTCAAGTTTTTCCCATTTTATTGCCGTTCGACAGTTTCACAATCGTCCTTCGCTTTATCGAGCATGATGCAGCGATTCCGAGTTCTGCTTCCCTTGACTTGCGTTTATGTTAAACACGTCTACAGCCGCGTCGTCGGAAAAACTCTTGTCTAGGATTCAGGAGTAAATGATGAATTCGTTCCCGATCCAGTGTTTTTGGATCGGGTTCAAAATTATCACGAACTTAGTCGCCTGCGTAAGATTCCCGACGTTTGTCCGCCGTGAAACGCGGCGATCGACTTGCCTGGTGTGCAAAAGAACGTACATCAAGCAAAGATGGAGAAATATTGCGCTCAACTAGGTTACATATTATCTACTGATACTTTTAGCTAACTTTTCTTCGTTGTCGTAGAAGAAGATCAAGGATAAATACCGTCACGAAACAATTGTAACGTTTTGAACTATGAACTTTGGCTTAACCCTTTGGGGGCTCCTTTGTCGAGTGTGGCTCGATATCAGTTTCATTCACAGAATGAAGTCATTTTTAAATTGCCAGTTTAAATATGTATTATATTTTGCAATATTCTTTTTACCTGGATGAGCAATAGGTACACATACATAAAAAAAAGTTATTTAAATTGGTTCCTGTCAACCAAATGTCTTTTGAAGTGCGTTTCAAATAAAATTCTTAAAATAATAGGGAGTGATTGAAAAGAAAAATTAAAAAGAGAATTTGGAGTTCAAAGGGTTAAAGGGTGGACCACCCTTGAGGCCCGAAAATGATACCTAACTTTGGAGAAAATCGACTCTATCGAAAATTTTTCATAAGTGAGTTATTATACCGTCCTTGAAGACTGTAAAAGTATTTTTTCACTTAGTTTCTTTACAAAATGGCGGCGCTACAGTCGCATCGCCGAACCTCTATTTCAAGTATCAAAAATCTTCATCGTCTACGTGTGAATTACTAAAGAAGAAAAATATCGAATTTTACAGAAATGGTGAACATACGAAGAAAGTATCGCACTTTTTCCTTAACCTTCAGAGTTGGAATGACACACCGATACTCGCCAGTATATTATTTAACTGCTCGTTAATCAGAGAAGAACTTGAATGGAACAGCTGAGTAATTAAAAAATTGCGAGGAGGAAGCTCTAGATTGGGTTTAGCTGGTGTTCTTCGCCCCTGTTGATGCTGTTAGGGTGTTTCTTCATCTCCAACGTTTCTCTGTACTTTCTGGAGAAATATCCTTTCGGTTTAGCAATTTGCTTGGTTGAAGAAAATCTTGTGCCCTGTTATCGCTTGATGTTCTGAAATTGCTGACTGAATGTGACCCAATCCTGGCGCATCGCGCGTCTTCTTCAATGCTTAAATGCATAATTTCTCCAAATGTAACGAAGCATGTTGAAATTGCCAATTTATATGCTTGAAAATGATGGAAAAATAATGTTAAATAGTCCAAAGTTAGCCTCCACTTTCAAAGCAAAAAACCTTCCCTTACTCTTAAAGCAGGCATTGAAGTTCGCAATTAGAAGGTAACGTAAAACACTGAATTAATAATTTTCGCTCTGCATCATCTCGCAGTAATATTTCTCAATAATTACATAGAACTAGGCTAGCACAATTTTACTTGAAATTAAATCACTCGTAGAACGATTCTAAACCGAAATTATCGACTAACGATAAATCTTCACTATCAGCCAGCACACGATAGTATTTCACCTTTGAAATTCGACTGGAAAAATCTTATCGTCTCTGCTACACGTTCGCAATTTAATTCGAACATTATAACACCGTGGATCACGTGAACGAGTCGTTAGACGGTGTCCAAATTGACACGATCAATTATTGGCTACCTGTAAACGGGAATTTCAGTCAAGAGCACAAAGAGTAACCGCCTGTGAGGCCTAAGGTTCTATACTCTGCCGTCGACAGAATGTGACATCTAAAATTCTCTCCGTTTAGCTCGACAGAAGGCTTCGGCAATTCGGCTATTCCGAATTGTCCGTCCAAGACAAATAGAAATACAGAGACGTGGTCTACACTTACATACATACGCGACGCACACAGTGAAACACAGAGAGAAAGATATAGATTGAGAGAGGAAGGGAGAGAAAGGTTGGAATCAAGCGATGTACGTTTCCCCTTTGTTAACCCATTCCCTTTCTCTTGACCTAGTCTTCTGGATCGGCTCTATTGTGCACGCCAGAATTAACCCTTGAGCTCAAGGTGCCTCTGCACATGG
>NW_017100137.1:511282-518952 GCF_001263275.1 Habropoda laboriosa | reverse complement strand
GAATCACGTGTAGGAGGGCATGGCTCGTTCTTTCAAAAGTGCATCGTCCTTCTACGGGCCTATCATCTTTTGTGTACGGTGCCGAGAGACAAAGAACTTGGCTTTACCGTCTTAATTTGCGTCAATGTTGTTAGGTCTGTGGGGAAATAATTCGAATACAAGGTTTCTGGATGTCTTCTAATGTGAACGCGTTCTTGTCTTCTAAGGTGTGAACCTTTGGTTTTTTTAGGAATCTCCGAATTCAAATTGGATTTTTCTTTTATTTTTAGGTATGTTTAATCCTCGACAGGTATGTCAGCCGCCCGACCCTTAGATTTCTTAGCATGTAGTTCTGTGGTATATATTTTTCGCCTTCGCTCGTTTCTCAGCAGCGGTAACTTTATGACGCCACGGCAATCGTAGTCTTGCAGTCTAAGAACTTGCATTTACCTTTTATTACCCTGTTTTCGACTTAGAATCTTCGCCCCTTTGGTAACTTGTACATTTCTGCATTCATATGGTCACCAGAGCCGAAGCGCGTCTTAACGTTATTGTCTGCTACGGTCATTGTTCGAGGCACTCGGAATTCCCGCGTGCGTCACTCAAGGGTACGCTTGGTACCTGAGAGTGACCTATGGTCTGGGGGATGGCATTTTCGTGTAGTTTCCCCACCTATGATTTTAACCAATAGTTTTCGCCAACCACCCTTCCCCACCACTATCGAAAAATGTACTCAACCTATCCGAGGGCCTCACCCCCGCGATGCGTCCTCGCACGGAGGTGTCGTGGGACCTTTCGCGGAAGGGAACACCAGAAGTCATCTGACCACGCCACGAGTCGCTCCTTTAAGAAGTTTAGATCATTAGCAATAGTTTTGTCCTCCTAATCACGGAGGTGGTCCTTCGAAAATGAACCTATTAGATTTAGTCGGCACACCACGTGCTAAATTCGACGAAGCTCGAAAGTTGGTTGCAACTATCACGAGCACATCGTAACAAGGTAAAAGTGTTAATTTTTGGAAAGAAAGAATGCAATAGCTTATTGGTTTTACTTGTATCGATTTGTTAACTCCAGAACAAAATGATTCGTATATCTTCAAAATGGTTCCATATGTCTTCTAAGTGAACGTAGTTGTCTTGTAAAGAATGAAAATTTTTTGTAAAGCTTAGAATTCAAATTGGACACTTTTTATTTTTAGATAGAAGTGTTAATTCTTGGGGAAAAAATGAATGCAATATCCAGAGCAAAATGATTCGAATACAAGGTTTCTGGATGTCTCCTAAGTGAACGTTCTTGTCTACTGAAGTATGAATTTCTTTTTAGGAACCTTCGAGTTCAGATTGGATATTTTTGTAATTTTGAAACATCAGACAATGTACTATTAAACACGTTACCCTGTTACAAAGACTATATAAATGTAAAGGAAAGCCATCAACTGCATAGTAGATCTTCGTGACGTTTATAGTATCCCTAAAAGCATTTGTAAAAGAGTTCCTGGCGATCTACGAGATGTGACCAGAGTGGTAAATCGAATTCCTTCGGAAACTCTGTACAGTTTCGTGACCGATTGGTAGCTATTAAATGTCGATCACGTCTGCACTGTTTGCACAGCACTTTATTAGCTACTACTACAGCTTTCCGTAAATATTTATTCGGACGGCTTCTAGTTACTTTGCCGAGATTGAACACTTTTAAACGTCGAGGTTTTAAGTATCTTCCCTTTATGACGAATCTTCAGACGAAACTTTACAGAACTCGTTATTCTTCGGAAAAGAAGATACTATCATCGTTAACGCTAGTAATTCTATTCCGCCATTTTAGACGTGTAATTTCTTAAAAATTAATTATTTTAATAAGTTTAATTTTTGAAAAGATATTCGAATTTAAATGGACAATTTTATGATCGCTTTTAGAAAAATCTGCGAAACTTAGGAAATATTAAAAATGTGTAATTTGTTTTAGCAGTTTTACCGAAGAAACGATTTTTATAGTAGTCCTTAATTTTTACGCGATGGAAATGTTGAAGTATTTCGTTGAATTCGAGGAAAAGTTGATATTTCTTCGTTAATCTTGCTGTTGTTATCGTAGTTATTACTAATACGGCTATTTCTGCATGTTTTCACGTCATTATGTCTGAAGTCAGGTGGCTCGATGTGTGGTCGGGTAATAAAAAAGCGAGCGTTCTGAGATTAAAAGCTTTCAGTAGAAAAAGTCGGCATAAGTCAGACGGGCCATTCTACTCCACTTTCCGCCCGCGATAAAGTTGCCAGGTTATAAAAATTTACAATGCTTTTTTATGGATTTCACACTTTCTTCGTCGCACGAAGATCAGGTTTGTCTGCGGTGACGTGTGAGGGTGTTCGTGTGGGTGCGTCGATGCAAAAATGGGTCGATTATACTTTCGTAGTAAACCTCATCATGATCCACTCAATGAAACACTCGTTCGTTCGCGAATTTCGTCAAACAAACACGTTTCTGGCATGCATCTCACTTATTACGGTTTAGCAAATTATTTTTGGTATTTCAAATTGTCAGATATTCATCCGTGAAAATATTGCTCTTGATTTTCTATATCTTTTATTTTTTCATATATATAAAAAAATTGTTGGTTTTGTAATAAAGGTTATTTACTTTTAGAAACATTCAAATTGCACTTTATTTTTTATTTTTGTAGAGTTTACTTTTGTCGTTCAGTTCTTTTACTTCCTTTTTTCTTTTTCCGTTTTGCCAGAGATGACGTGTGTAAATAATATAATAGAGGAGGAAGATTGTGAGGGAAGTAACGCTAATAATGTAAGATGAAAAAGAAAGAAAGCGAAGGAAGAGTTTTGCCTTGCGGAGAGAGTCGGAGTGTTGTGAGAGTCATCAGAGTGGTGGAGATGGAGTATTGCAGGTAGAGTCAGTGTTGTATTTAGAGTCCAAGTGTTGTAAGAGTCCTCAGAGTGTTGGAGATGGAATGGTGCAGATAGAGTCAGTGTTGTATTTAGAGCTGGAGTGTTGTAAGAGTCGTTACAGTGTTGGAGTTGAAGTATTGCAGATAGAGTCAGTGTTGTATTTAGAGTCCAAGTGTTGTAAGAGTCCTCAGAGTGTTGGAGATGGAGTGGTGCAGATAGAGTCAGTGTTGTATTTAGAGCTGGAGTGTTGTAAGAGTCGTTATTGTGTTGGAAATAGAGCATTGCAGATAGAGTCAGTGTTGTATTTAGAGTCCAAGTGTTGTAAGAGTCCTCAGAGTGTTGGGGATGGAGTGGTGCAGATAGAGTCAGTGTTGTATTTAGAGCTGAAGTGTTGTAAGAGTCTTTATAGTGTTGGAGATGGAATATTGCAGATAGAGCCAGTGTTGTATTCAGAATCAAAGTGTTGTAAGAGTCCTCAGAGTGTTGTAAATAGAGTCATGTTGCAGATTGACTCTGAGTGTTTAAAAGTTGTCAGAGTGTTGAAGATACAGTCAGTGTTGTAGATAGAGCCAGTGTTGTATTTAGAGTCGGAGTGTTGGAGATGGAGTGTTGCATAGAGTGTTATATGATTCGTTTAAAAGTAGTCTAAGTTGTCCCAGAGTTGTAAGAGTCGTTTTATAGCAGTTAATGTTGCTATAACAACTGTCGTAGTGTTGCTACTTGAGTCAAATTATTATTACATTCACTTATCATATTCTGTCAATTGTCATTGCCGCAAAGCATCATTATATACTTGTATTATATGAAAAACACATTCCACATATCTTATTTGATTCTGTAATAAAAATTGCTTGCTTTGGAGAACATTCAAATCCATTTGAGAACACTTTACACTTGTATTTTATTTAATCTTATAGCAGCATTTATGATTCCAATTTTTTTCTTTCCTACTTTTTTGACGAAAAGTTACGCGTGTAACAGTTATAACAGAGAAAGATTATTATAAACTCCCCGAAGAATGTGATTAAAAGTAAAATCAATAAACTCTTAACGCGTAAGTGAGAGTATGCTTGTTTGAAAGATTAACAAACTTCTCAGATCGAATGCATAAATGCATAAACACAGTTTTTCTATGGAAAAAAATCTCTCGTTAGGGATATTAAAATTGAACACTGGAGGACCAGTGTTAGATACACGAGAAACGTGCATGATATTAATCAATTGACTCCATCTCTCGCACTATTATTTACCTAATGGACGTAAATATTACAAACAAGTAAATACACGTATAGCATACTAAAGTAGTATATGTATACCGTATCTGATGCAAATAGATTAATACACGTGTCATGCAATGAATTAGCGTAAGCCATAAATGTTACCAACATGTAAATACAGATATCACACAGTAAGTTTAATGCATGCATATTACAAACAATAACGATGATAATCATGAAAATTATATACAGGTTAGATAACTTCTTTAGAAATTATTTAAATTATTAATTTAATCATTTTGTAGACAAATGCATACTGCAATAAACACAGTGAATTTTGTTATATTATTTCCTAAACATATCTTTACATAATTTTTAACAGAAGCGATTGGTTTTCGATTCTTACATTTAAACAAATATTAGTATTATTACGAAGAGGAACATAGGATCTCGGATAAATTAAGATGTATGAACATTAGCTAAATTTCTTATCTACTTAACAAACTTAATTTACGAATACATATTTCCCCTACATTTCACAATTTTTTAATCCTATGTTAAATTAATAATTTCAAATAATTTCAAATGCAACAGTATTGTCTTTTGTCAAATATTGTCGTTACCAGTTTTTACTTTTATTTTACATCAAACCAAAGGGAACATCGTTAATACCAGCTTTATTAATGGTACCTGTGTTACAGAATTAAGCGGTAAGTTAATACAAAGGAACAAAAGTACGTCGTAATCCGTGGAATATACGGAAGGGAAAGTAGCGATTCATATAAGACAGAGTGTTCTACGGTAGAATGGCCGTAATATCCGTGAAATAATAATACGACACAGGATTAGGGAAGAATTCTTTGACATTATGGCGCGATTTTCATAAACGCGATATAGCGCACTTGTCCCGTTCAACCTGGGTTTCCGCAGTCCACCGTGCGAATGAGTTACGGTAAATTAGAGTATCGTGAAACTGAAATTTTCCACGCGAAGTAGAAACAAGTAGGAAAATTTCAGGTCACGAGGAAAAAAGCAAAAGGAGAGATAAAGATTGCTCGATCTTGCATCGATAAGGGAAATTTAGGAAGCTTCGTTTTGTATGCATTGCCACGCTGTTACGCATTTCCATTTAAATTAACGTTTGTATAATAGGAATGAAATTTAGGGATTAACTTCTTGCCAGACGGAGGTTTAGGTGTAAAGGAAGAAATGTATTCTGGAGTTTTAAGAATTTCGTGGTATTCCTCTGTTTACGTAGTAATTGCATAAACAAATAATTATTACATGTAGACGTAGAAGGATTTAGAATAGTATTTGGTTTTTAAAATTATGTTTGATTTAGTTTAAATACAATATTTTTAATAATTGTGTTTATATTTGGTTTTAAAATTTTGAAAAAATTCAATATTAACAATTGCGTTACAATTCAAATTTTCTTTCTTTTTTTTTCAGTTAAATTGTCTGTGACATAATCTTCTATTGAGTAATTTAAAAATAACTTTAATATGGTAGCATTAGTACAGTATTATTTTGAACGAAAGTTTGTCAATACGTATGGAAAATTGTGCACTGTCTGGATAAAAATGTACACTTTGTATAATGTTTGAAATATACATACATACGTATATACATGTTTCGATAGACGACCTTACGAAGTACTTCGAAAATAATTACAGAATTTTGAGAAATTAGATTTCCCAATGGACTCGGAAAACTTGACGAAACTTTTCCCGAGAAACTGAGAGGCACCGGGTAACTTTAACATGGAGCCAAATTTCATGCTACTCCGCTGAAAGTAACGTAGAAAAACTGCTGTGGAAATTTGGTGATTTAATAAAAGAGAGCTTTAGAATTCTCTAAATATGATTAATTTATCGTCTATATATATAGAATAAAAACTGCGATAGAATTAAGGAAAGTCTCTGCAATACTCCGTAACCCAAACAATCACGAAAATATAAAACAAATTTGCAAAAAATTATTAAGAAAACTATCGAAAAACAAATTAAGCGAGCTAATTCTTTGTTCAATTTTATTTGGAATTTAGTTTTCGTTTTTTATAGTTATCAGCAAACCTTGATCTTCAAAATTGAATCGTTTGTCTTCTATCAAATGCACAAAGAGCTACAACATTTTACATTATTTAGTATTTTGTGGATCCTCCATATATTACAATGTATTTACACTTATTCTAACCGTTTCATGTACAATATCTCTGAAACTGTGCGTTTCCCGGCGTACAGTGTGTTACGTTTAAACGAGAACGGTGGAGCATCTCACGAGGGATTGAGGCTGTGAAAAGAATTTTCGTACAAAAGTTGTTTGGTATAAAGAGGCACGTTATGTGGTGTAAATAATTTTTGTACGAGTGAAGCAGTGACGGAGATGTCCAAGTCGAATTAATGTTTTTTTTAAGTAGAACCCTTTATCATAGTATGGTAACTACATGGTTTTAAATCGAAATTTGAAAACCGATCCTTTTGACCGGGTGATGGTAAGGTTAGTGTTAAATCACGATCCTGATTCTACGATCGCCGCGATAAATCACTGTTACCGATTTTGCACGGGATCTCTCCACTTACGACAAGATCGAGACACGATTTCACGGGTGGCCGCGTAAGCAGTCGGATGTTCTGTTCGGTGGGCAGCATCCGCTCATTTCTAGCAGGGATAGACCTAAAATGGGCCGCTATTCGTCACAGATAATCTGTCGCGTGCTCCTCGGCATCTTCCACGACCGCGGCCGGGGAAATCCCCGATTTCAGATTCCGCTTACGTGGCCGGAGAGGAGAGAAGTCCACGGTTGGTACGTGATCCTTCAGCTAGACGAAGTAGTTTTAGGATTTGGTCGTATCTGTATGCTAATCGGGTTCGTTATTTTCATGCAAAACGAAACAGCTCGCGAAAGCTGGCTAAAGAATACGTCATAATAAACGCCGGCTAACAAAGCCCTTTTACGTTTCTCGTTCTTTTTTCCCACTTTCTCTCTCTCCCTGCCTTTCTTGCCTAGGTACACTCTTGCCCTCTCTTTTGCTCGTCTAGAAACCACTCGTCCTGAAGTTTCTTGTATTCCATGAATTTTTGTGGCCGGATAAAACGACTGGGTGTTTACTCCCCGGGTTTGTTCCGCTCGTTTAAGACACTCGTCTGTTTGAGGCTGAACAATTTGTAGGTGGGTCGGTTTATTCGGGCATTTAGAGAGAGGGTTTCAGGGTTGAAATTCACGAAGCGCCACGTTTCTAACGGGTTGGCTAATAGAATCGTTTGTGCAGAAGTGAAGAATGGTGTAAATTGTAGCTGATTTTTAGAGTTGAACGTTTAGATTCGTGCTCGGTTTCTGTTTGGGATTGGATTTGTCCAGGAAACTTGGAGAATAATTAGACTAAATCGTGGATTCACGTTTTTTTATGAAAGGTTAAGGAAAAACATTAGAGACTAGACGTGAATTGTTAGGTAACGTTAAAAATAAAAATTTGTGTGTAAAAGACAGACGAAGAAAAGGAATAATTTTTGAAAATTCATAATGGAGTAAATTAGGTTATTCGTGGCGTGAAAATTTCGTTTGAATAAAAAACCACAA
>NW_017100137.1:499838-511034 GCF_001263275.1 Habropoda laboriosa | reverse complement strand
AAATGTAATTTTAATATTATCTAAATTAAATTAAATTATTTTTATTTAATGATTAACTGCAAAAATTAATTTTAAACAAATACGTTGATTGCCTACGTACAAGGTGACCCAAATTAACTGAACAAACTGCGCCAATACATTCCCTGTGTAACACAAACCTACCTCGAAAACTCCTTCCTCGAAAAGCTCTAATGAAAAAATGAAACACGTAGGGTAGAGTGTAATCTAAGCCCTTGATTCAAAGACACCTCGTACGAACTTCATACTAAAAGCAACCGCATCAAACGCAAGCACCGACGAAAAAACATACGTACACTCCGGTTCGTAAGTATTACAACACTTACCGAACGTGAACCTAACCCAAACAGCCTCTGCAAAATTGTTAAGATCTTGAAGAAAATCGTATACCTACTTACGGACGACAGTGTACCTACGTCTCGAAAGAAATAGTTAAAAATACAGGACACCGCGGACGAGATAATTTCCAGCTACACGCGCAAGAAGGAGAAGGGTGAAAAGCGAAACAAGAAAATAAAACACGAAGGACGTCGCGTTTCCCCTTTGAACTTGAAATCAGGCTGGCAAATATCACGTCAGAGGGTAAGACGGAACGTTTCTCGAGGTAACCGGAAGCAGGTTGGCAAATGCGAAGGGCCCACGTAACTCGGCGGCGTGTGTACACTTCACGCTCGAGATGATTCATACCTCCTTGGACTGGATCGAGGAGGATCTCTAAATGGCTGGTTGCTGCAGCAATTTCGCTCGTCCATGCGTGCAACTGGCTGGAATTTTCCACAGCCAGCCAGACGGAGTTTTCGATATCTCCGAGATCGCCTCCTCGAGGTTTCCACGGTACATTTCCGGGATACGTATCTTTATCCCGATGATTATTCACGTGAACTTACCGAGCGGCGATCAATCACCGGTCGAGATCACGGTGTTCGATCCCGTGGCGTGTTTGAAAGCGAGCATGCGGCAATTTTCGAGCTGTTGGTTTTTATAGTTTGTTAACCTCGTTTCCTACCCTGTTAGCGTCGTCTCGCGCCGAGCCAATTTTCGCGGCTCTTTGTCGCGCCTGTTTTTCCAATAGAGCCCTCCTTTCCAATGGAGAAATTCAAGGGGAGGGTTTGGTAACAGAAACGCGCGCATAAATCATTGTGCAGATTTGTCGAGTGATGCATTGGGTTGGCGATTTTTAACTTGGCACACGTGAACTAATTACTGAAGTGTAGAATCATTGATGCATCGGGTAGAGGATGTCGCCGAATCACTTCAGACGGTGGATTTTACGAATTATCTTTATTTGTTGATAGTTTGCTGTCGTTTTGCTGATTCAATGCTGACTGCCTTTCGTTCTTTTTCGAGGCTGCCTTTATATTGGGGTTTTTGGGAGTTGCGGGTGGGGGAATTTAGGAGTGCGTCCGTTAGGTAAGGACCAGGAATGTGTAAGGATAATGATCAGGACTTGTTAGGATTGAGGGTTCGATGGTACGGGAGAAGAATAGCAGGGACAATGGTTAGGTAATGAACTCAAGGATTCGGTACAAAAGAAATGGGTAGAGTGCATCAGTTTGAAGATCTGCCGGAGATAGGACAGGAATTCGGTGGGAAAGTGGAAAACGCGCAGGTAGTTGTCAAAACGGTACCTGGGACAAGGATCTGTATGCATGGGAGTCAAGGGATGAGGATTCGACAAGGAGAAGGTGAAACTTGTGGACGATTTTTAAGATGTAACACTTGAATATATGTGAATGATATGTTTGCTATGTGATAGGAAATGAAATATTATCATTCTTAGTCCTTAGTTTATCTGTATTCACAACTAATCACCCACTTTCACCATTACTCATACTGAACTCCTCACCTTCCAACACTCCTGCATAGTCACAACCCAAAGTCCGTCTTCCCAGAACCCTTAAATAGCCCTATTTTCTCCATTTCCGCGTTCATTCTCCATTCTACCACGCGCACGTCACGTATCGTCAAAAATCTCTGTTTCACGCAACGACGATCCCTAAGTGTTTTAACTCAGCGGTACCCCAATATCTGCTCCTAGTTCCACGTCACGTATCATCAAAAATCTCTGTTTCACGCAACGACGATCCCTAAGTGTTTTAACTCAGCGGTACCCCAATATCTGCTCCTAGTTCCGAGGAACTGGAGCAAACCGGGCATCACGGTATGTTGCTGTTGGATTATTTCTAACAACACCCTATGGAAATAATCAAATGAGGACAAAAATGTCTCCGCGTTATTTTAAACAAAGTAATGTAAACAGTTCCTAGGTATAAGGGGAGCCCAACTTTCTTTTCGGGTGCCCAGAAACAGTCCTTTAGAAGATTCAATAGCGTAAAGACGTTTCCTCTGAGTCCGTAAGTAAATAGCATATTACAAAGTTAAAAGACTATTTCTTTCCATAACCCATTTCCAATAGTTGCAAATTATACGTTTAAAATAAAAAGGAAGATGTTCATTTTGAGAAAGGTGGTCTTGATATATGGGCCACTCGTGAAATCATCGAAATGAAAAGTAAGAACTGCATGTTTTCCGTAACGTTACAATAATCTGTGACTATTATTTAACCCTTTCACAACCACGTTATCTCTTCCAAGAATTTCTTATTTACGTACCAGTCGTCGCGACTGTAATGAAACTTAAATTCAGATCAATTTTCGTTCAAGTAGCTCAAGTGGAAGATACATATGCGTCCCAGTGATCACGAGAAGGTTAAAACGAATTTTATATCTGCACTTTGTGCCGGATACGCGATATTCCAGATTAACTGTCGTTTGTTTCTCTTTGCATTTTTTCTCAGCACCAATGTTTGCATTCGATTGTTTCCTTCTCTCTGTGCTCTTTCTTTCGTTTTTATTTGAACAGTGACAGAAATTTATTCGCAATATCTTCGCTAAAATTTCACGATTAAAATACCGATCTCCGTGTATGAAGGGTGATCTGTGGCCGGATGCAATTTCAAATGATACTGCTGGTATGCCCGCTGGGTTGGGCAGATGCCCGACACTCCACTTCGTCCTAGTACGTGCTTGTCTCGTTCGCTAATATGAGTTTATTTGTGACTGAAGAGGTGGACGTTAATCCCATTAGAATATGAATTAGCCTGACGCGATAACCGAGGGAATAATCGGTTTGCAGCGCTCTTGATAAAAACGAGAAATCGACTTCGAATTAATTATGTGAATTTCATACTTAGGGAACTTTGTGTGGGAAGGCAAAAAGTGTTCACGGTTGTTTCGAGCTTGAATATTTAAAATTATTCGCGTAAACTTTCATTTTGGGAACGTACGTCGACGCGAAAATGTTGAAAAAGTAGGGATCTGCAGCGATTTTGCGATACTTTCGCGAGAACTTAAAAAAATGTTAAAGGAAAGCGTAGAAATGGGTTAATTGAAGTGCAATAAGAGGAGTCACTGTGACTAGCGTGTTGAAAAGTAATTAAAAATTTCTGTCTAAATGAAATGGGTAACTTGAAGGCTTTAAGGAATTTTGTGTAGCAATCTGAGAAATGATTCTCGCCAAAAAAAAATAGCGAATAAAAAAGAATATTGTTGCATCGTGGAAGGCAGAATATTGCAACGTATAATGCTTTCGTTTCATTAATTACCACGAAACATCTAAAGAGCCAATGAGACCGTTAGATAGTATATAGACGGCAAATTACAAGAATTCCCAATACACGTTCGAAAGCTGCGGTTTGTTTCAATTTGTGGCTTGCTCATTTGGAATTCAGCCAGAGTTTTAATTTCCAGATGTTTTTTAGCTCCCTTTCTATAACATGTAACGTTGACAAATGGGCTTCCGTTGCCAATTAGCTATACATATACGACCTTTTAAACATGACTTGAATAATTTTATATGTCGATGCACAGAATTTGCAAAGACCTGTGCAAATGAATAATTCATATAGAGTAATTTCTAGAAAAATAATATATAATGTACAAATATTTCTGCTTTTGTTTTCTAAATGTTTTCTAAAATCATAAAATCTTTTATGCGGTCGTAAGAAACATTCTTTTAACGATAGCAGCGATAAGACCAGAAAGAGAACAATACAAAAGTAAATAGAGAATTAATTCTATCGCCATGTATATGAAAGCGTCACGCCTGGAACAGTAGACGTAGAGTGTAGCAGAGGGTAGGACGGAGAAAAACGTAGGCGGTTAAGTAGGGGTTTGGACGTTCTATACTCTGTTCAATTTAAGAATAACCTCGTTTCGCGCATGGGACGTGCCTAAGGCAGGGCTAGAACCCCACTACACGTCCAAAACCCCCACTTAACCGCCTACGTTTTTCGACATATAAACGGACGAGAATCGGTCCGAGAGCGAGGTTACTCTTAAATTGAACAGAGTATAATGGTTCTATCCCTGCCTTAGGCGCGTCCCATGCGCGAAGCGAGGTTACTCCTACTTTGAACGATGTATAGGAGTTAGAATCCAAAGTGACTAACTACGTGAAATGAAATTTATTCATTTCTTTTTATTTATGAAGAATTAAGCACCAAGCATGTGCTTCGATACTAAAATTGGAAGAGTATCAAAAAGTGAAGTTAATCATTTCGGCTTCTGAGTGATTCGGCTGTGTAGTTTTTAGGGTTTGTTACACAGACGAGATAAGAAACATTATTTTTGAGAAAATTTTCAACTAAGATTTTCCAAAAGTCAAAAGCCTGAAACTTACTTCATGGATAGAGGAACTCTGCATTTTTATGGGCCGTTTGAGTTGCCAGGTATAGTCGGTGGAAGAAATATAGCGAGGTCGACGTATTGACGGTGAAAAACTATAATTTCATCGCTTTCCTTAAGCGCATCTTCAACATTCACCACTTCTGTATTTCCAAGTACGCGCGTCATTTTATTGCTCCCGAATGTAACAAGAAATAGCTGTGACATAATCAAGGATGAAAAGAGACCTACAGATAATTGAGAATATTTCTGTGACAGTCGAGCGGAAACGCGCAATTCGAGTCTGTCGAAAATACTCGGAACGCGAACCGTCGGCGGATGACACGGAAAAAGGAAGATGGACCCGTTCTTCTTTTCTCGCGCCTTGCTGAACAAGCCTTTCCCGTTGCTTTTGATGTTCCAACGAGCTCCTTTCAACTTCGAAAACGTTTCCGTCTTCCGGTTTGGCAATTAAGGCGAAAGTTCCCCGTTGTAAACGCCGTTTAATCCGCCTTCAGACGCCGCCAGATACGGCTTGTAACCGGCACCTACTATCTTCGTGTGAACTTTCCAAACGAATTTCACTGACAATTCTCCGCCGGATGAACTTTCTGGCTCTGCTAACACGCGAAAGACGCACTGATGCGATCAACAGAAGTAGGAGGAATCACATGTTGCGTGAAAACTTACAGAGTGTTCGTTAATAGGGGGATCCCCGTTTCGGAGACACTCGAACCTTTTTGAAATTATTTTCAGCAGGTACTGAAAATAAGTATGTATATTATTCGTGATTATTAATTCACTTAATTGGCCTAATGTGAATCCTTAGATTCGTCAAGAATAACTTGACTTGAAAGAATCGTATGAAGTTTAAGTTAACATGAAAAGGTTGAGTAATTTTCAAAGCTCAACTAATCGCTCGAGCGATGAATTTGCGAATGATTAAAAATCCGACATTTCATATTACACGACCTAATATTTCAAATTCATTTATAATAACAGAACGCTTGGTTTATGAGAAGAAAATTAAGTTGCGCGCATAGGGAATTTTGGGGAATTAAATTGGTAACCCAAGAAGTTAAGATAATGGTAAGAGTGAAATGGTTAATTTTTTTTATTTCGAAAACAATATTTTGTCATAGCCGTGTTGCTTCGAAAAATGAAACGATTGATGCAGGTTTGAAGTAGATGTTCTTCTAACGACTATCGATAAGTTTTCGATATATCGACAATACCGTTAAGATCTCGATATTTCGACAATATCGTGATTAAATAAAGTAGAATGCAACACGTAATACATCACTCAGATCTAGTTATTTTGATTTAAACTTAATATAGAAAGTACGTAAGTATATTTAAGCTGTAACCTCGTCCTCTTGTCCGAAAGAATCTGTCCTATTTTAGAAAAATAATCTTTCACTTGAAACGGAAGTTTCTGGTATAGATAAATATTTGACAGTCATCTGACAACCATTTTCTGTATTCCATCAGGTTATTGGTGACATTGTCGTTGGTAGCACTGCTAATTTAAAAACCTCTAATTTAGAAGCTTTGTAGTATCACATTTTTTGTATAAATAAATATATAATACAGATACTATATTTGTACAAATAATAATTACTATATAAGTATGCAATAACCTCTTCCAGTCATGAATAACGAAGTACTTGATTTGTTTCTCTGTTATGTAAATTATAAAGTAAACACGAACTGCACTGATCATAAATTTTGGAAATGCACACTACTTGTGTTTTATAATACTTCTTAATAGATTTAGTTTATATTAAAACTAAAATTCCAATTTTGGTACATAATTTTCAATTTTAAATAATCATAAATAATTTTGTCTTTTAAAAGATAAAATAAATAAATTCAACGTTTTTGTGATCTGTTTATTTTATCACTAAGTCACTCACATTTCAAAGCGGAGAAAGAAGCAACTGAACGCAGTACGTAGAAATTTATACGATATCGAATCTGTTATTAGTTTCAAGCCCAGTCCCCGATTTATATCTAATACAAACTCGATATCTTACTCGAGGAGGAATAAATTTTGCAATATGGAAGGATTTTCTCCGTATGGCGCGGCACGCTTCCGTAGGAATCCGGCGAAACAAAATAAAATATTGGATACGAGCGCGGCAAGGAAACTTAAAGCCATGCAGGTGCTTGATATCTGAAAAATAAAACGAAAAGTCTTACACAATGAACGGCAATTTAATTAGCGGCTTAATTAATTTACGTTACTTTCCAGTGACGATATCGTAAATGTTCTTTAAACAGGCGGCCGCCTACAGAACAAACGAGGAGTAAATGAATTTTATATTTCGTTTCGTTTCGTTTCACTTTTATCTTATTCGAAATATTAAAGTACCCTTAATTACGGCTGGTTTGCAGCTGCTCGAGAGTGGAAATAGAAGATAATTTCGAATAGCTAATTGACTGATCGTTTCAAATATTTAGGCAAATGTTTAGGATTAATTACTTTTTCTTGGTATTAAAGTGTGGGCGAAAATAAATCAAGTAAAAAGTGAAAATTCAAGCACTTGCAAGCTCCCCATTTATGATCGTTGGAAAATATGAAGCAGGAAATTGACTATTTCTTTTTATTGAAGTCTCTTTTTATTAAACCTTGAAATACATTGGAAAAAGTTTATTCAAACTTGTGATCTTTAGGAAATCAGAAGAGAATTTTTATTAAAGGTTAGATCAAACAGAAAACTGTACGTGATTTTATTAACAACGTTACAGTAATAATCTCTTTCAAATATTTATAAATGATAAAAATTGTGACGAAATAATAAAAGAACAACGCATAAATATAGAAGAAAAAAGAATTCACGTATTTCAGATCACTTCAGCATTTTTTTTTTTTGTTCCTTCGTAATCCATTTCTTCCTTTGTTCAAAATAACCTCAACGACAATGGACTCGTCACACTAAAAGAATATGTACATAGTTTCCCCTGTACCATCGAACGGTTGATGGTTATCGCAGATTAAGCTCTCCGTCGGCAACGTAGTATCGGCCAGTCGATCGTCTGGAAGATCGATCGATCGAAGACACGACGGAGATTGGTCTATAAAGGATGCTTATAAAACGGCAAGATCGTAGACGAAAATCGTCGAAAGCAAATTGCTCGAGACCTATCCTGGTTTGAACCTCCTGGATCGCGAAAATGCGGCTAGACGTGACTGAGATTTGATACGTGAGAAACATTTCCTCGAGAAAACGATTCGCGTGGAATCGAAATTTTGACGATCGATGAGAATCAGTGAAAAATATTGATATCGAACGGGGGAAAAGTTTTCACTGCAAACTTTAAGTGTTTTCCGCGAAAGTGAAATTTAGAGAAATGCTTTCTTCAATGCGTAAAATGAAACAGTAACAATTATTCATAGTTTGGTTGATTTTTCTTTTATTATAACTCGTACTTGTTCGTTTATTCGTTGATAACACGAAAAATAAAAACCGTAATAATTACACATGAAAACAGTCAAGTAACCTCAAAAAACTAGCGAAGCTGTAAACACGCCTCAAAACTAACCTCCGTGGTCGCATTCTTATGTTAATGCGACGTTTTAAATGTCTATGCAGTATTCTTATGCAGCACGTATCGATAAATCACTGCGCTTGCGAAGAAACTTCACGGTAATCCGAATACTACAGTGAAAACGGCTCGTTCAGCTTATTCGTAAGTTACTGCAAGCCGTGATATGGCCGTTGGTAAATGTAAAGCATCCCGGCTACAAATTGATAGATCGAGAGACCCAGGATGATGGATTTGATTAGTCACGGATCGTCTCGTATTTCGTAGGTTAACTTACTAGCTGCTCGTCGCGATAACTCGGTCAAACTCGTGCTGATCACCGAACGATTCTCGATATCCGCCGGAGGCATGAATGTGCAACGAACTTACGCGATATTATAAAACGGATGCTGCAAGATTTTGAAAATAGGTTAACCAAGGCATTAGATATTCGACAATTACATTCAAATGAATTTCAAACTCTAAAATGCTGTATTATCTGCTACAAACGTGTAAATCCGGTACTCTGAACTTCTTTTACGTGCTTTACAAATTCATAACACAACACCAACGAAAAGATGCATCATTGTTATTCGATCGATATCTCGTTCGGTCTAACGTCGAGGGCACCTTGTAGACCTCGAAACTCGAAACCATTATACAGACTTATCTATCTGTTCAACACGGTCCTAGTTGACGTAGGGGAGCAGCACCTGTCATAGTACGACTGCATTTCACCGTACGTGGCAAACATAATGACGGATACGTGAACCTGTGAAATATTCAACTCACACGCGTTGTCCGCCACGTGTTGCTCTGTTGTAGAGTCGTGGTCCGTTAAGCACGGCCTATCTAATTCACTTGTACAATGCTCACACGAGCGCGGACCATGCTATCGGAAAATATTATTTAGCATCGCTAGAGCGAACGTTTTCGAGCGCAACGAACGATGAGGAACAAGCCACGCGGCTTGGCCATTGTTCTTTTAGCACGATGGACAGACGACGACTGCGAATTTTCGCGGAATGACAGAACAACGAAATAATCCTTCGATCGGTGGCTTTTCAGTGGTTCGTTCCTCGAAATGTAAAGTTTCCCTTATTTAGAAAAAGTAAAAATAAACGGTGACGAATGATAAATTAGATTTTAAAATGTTTAGGTTAGGTTAGGTTAAGTTAAGATACAAATCTTTTTTATAAATATAATTTGTTTCATGATAAGATTCATGACAAATTACGTTTTAGTTATGTTAACATTGAAAAATGACATTTACTGTATAGTTTTTGGTTATCAAATTGATAGATATTTGATACTAGAAACGTTTTACGAATTTACGAATATCTGATTCCAGGCTTACGATCAAAGCAGGATGTCCAATGAACCTTGAAAATTTCCCGATGGATACGCAGCGGTGTCCACTACAATTCGGCAGCTGTACGTTTCTAACCTCAAAATGCATGCAATTAATTCGAATAATATTAAACATTTAAAAAAAGCACTTCACAACACACAGTTAAAAAGTGTTAAATCTATGCAATTTTACAACGTTACGGATCTTAATCTCTTCAAAGATTTTGTTATATTATTTTGCACACACTACAAGTTTAATTACGTCGAAAAATTATAATCGTCTTACTCAAACTTGGTAATATGCATTAGGCATACCTGTATAATATTAAAAAAGAAAACACTAACCTTAAAATAGGAGAAGAATTTAGTAAAAAAAACTACAAGCTCAAAGGTAATACTGTAAAGCAAAGAAAAGCGTTAAAGAGATAGAGTGCTTCCGTGGTTCGGAGACGTTCGCGTAATTGTCGCTTTTTTGCGGGGGCGTCCTGCGGTAGAATGGGAAAGATTTAAGATCCGTAACAGATACGTGCCTCTCTCCCTTGAGAGATTTTTCGTCCAAGAAGAGAAGTGACACTGTAGGGGCGAACGAATTTGACGCTTTTTTACGGCCCCTTCGCGACGCTTCGGCAAGAAATATTCTCTTGATTACAGTCGGTTACACGAAGCGAGACGTGATCTACAAGTGGAACAGCGCGCGACAAGTAGCAATCGCAGAAGACATGAAATTATCCCAATTCGATTTAGTTGCCAATCCAACTGCAAATTATTCTTCAGCGACAACCCTCTCACACGGTGAGTCGATACTTCTTTTGCGGCATACTTCTTATCTATAAAAAAAAAATCACTGAAGATTATCAATGAAAAAAAGAAAACAAAATAATTATTTGGTATATTTGTGATCTAGGGATTTATTTATAGTTTTTTTTTTTTTGTAAATGTATAGCTGAGGTAAATTATCATTTATTTAACTGGAAATATATTCTGTACAAATGAATTTATTTAAAGTATTATACGTATTATATTGAAATTCATTTGTTCTTCAAGTTAGGGAATAAGAAAGTAGGATTTAATAAGTACAGAGCATGAATGCAAATATTTCCTAAACTGATGCTCTTAGAATGTTTAATTGTAATCGTAAAATTTAATCTTGTCATAAAATGATCTCGAATATGTTATTATTAACATAAGCTACTAAATGATCTCAAACTACCCAGCTCTGTGAAGTAATAACAATCTACGATATAAATATTTTTTCAGAAATTAATTTTAACAAACAATGAAAATTCGAGCCATGAATCTTCTCCGATATGACCCTCAGACGAGAAATAATCCGATTCCTCTTCCTACTCTGTAAATAGAACGTTCGTTGCTCGTCCCTCTATACCACAAATCATATACCCGCGCTTGAAATGCACGGAAGTGAAGAAAGTAGAATAACAATCATAAAGTAAATCATGATCTTCAGTACTATGATGCTTTCAGTATTCGCCGTTCAATTCAAATAAAATAGAAGTATGGTAAATCGATATTTTCTTTAACCGAAAACGAATTTAGTCTTAATTTATATTCAGTTGTTTCTTTAAAAATATTTCGTATTTAGTTATTTCTTTAAAAATAAGTATAGATCATGAACTAA
>NW_017100137.1:492364-499817 GCF_001263275.1 Habropoda laboriosa | reverse complement strand
TTTCTTCAAAGATATTTTACGAATACAGTTCTGTAAATTGTATTCTATAGTTTATTCTATGACTTAAACATTTGGTGTGGAAGAACATGACGTTGATATAGTAGATCAAACAAAATTATTATATACTTTTCCCACGAATGAACTACAATATGTACATTCTGTAAAATGGAGTGAAGAAGTATAAATAGAACTTTGATGTCTTCGCGGCGACAAATTGAAGGCGTCCTACGTGAGAGAACTTCCGATATTTCGATGAAAATTCTAAATACAGGGTGTTCCGTTACTTCTGGAACAAAATTCAGGGATGATCGTAAAAACTGATATTAGCCGGAAATTAAGGATAACAGAATTTAAAAATATAAACCGGAAACGTTGTATATTCGTGTGATTGGAAGTGTATTGTCTCGGTTGGAAACTGTGATAAGTACGTTTAGTGGAAGTTACCTACTTTATCGATAATGTACAGTCCTTATTTATGCTTTATTTACTTCAGTAATTAATGATTTTTTCTAGAATTCAAAGATACATAAGAAATGAAGGAACAACGCTATTCCTCCCTCAAATATAACAAATAAAATATAAGAATTCGTTCTAAAAAATACGAAGTAAGAAACAAAATATACAGATGTATAAGAAGAAGCATCTACAATTTCAACCAAGAACTTGCAGAACCAGAACCCTCGATCGACAACGAGATACGACGAGTAAAGAAGAAGCGAACGGAAAAGTAAGGAAAAAAAATGAAAACAAAGAGGAGACAGAAGAAAGAGAGAAGAAAGCGTGTCATAGGATAAGAGTCGAAAGCTCGGAAGAGTGTCGGTGACCAAGGCTCCTCCGAATTAGAGAAACGGTGGAAAAGGAATGGTCTCTTAACGACTGAAAAGAAACTCGATTGGAAACTTTTATCGAGCCACGCTTACGGATTCTCCAGGAATATCGACGCTACGAATGAACCAAGAACTAGCGGGTGGGATTCGAAGAGGGGCGAGGAAGCGGTAGGAGGAAACGACGGCGACGTGAAGAAGAAGAAGAAAAAGGAAGAAAAGAGAATGCAGAAAAGAGGCAGGGTTTCTACGTTGAAAGTTGACAACCGAGAGAAACGACGACTAATTGCAACATCCTCCAGCGGAAAACTCGTTCCTCTTGCATTTCCATCGGCTGACAACAAGGGGAGAAAGAAGAGACGAGTCGAGTCGCGAGGACTTCGACTTTTAATTGGATTAGCATTGATTAATGCACGCAAACAAGTGTCGCGTTCAGGCCGATTCTGATTGCGTCACAAGAATCATCGGAATTTTTAACCCTTTGTATATCTAAAAAGTTCTGTTCGACATTGTATCGGGTGTTAGGGAGAGTTCTTCGGTTAAAATTCTCACACTCGAGTCTTCGAAGCTTAGAGATCGTTTTATCTGCGATACATTTACAATTTTACAATTAATTTCTTGTCTAAATTCGTGTACAACGTTGTATGAATATGTCAAAAGAAGGAAGAAACAGTTTTCTTCAAAATGGCTACTCTAGGAAGTTTACTTTCGGTACAGTCGTATGGTCTTTTACAATACTGAAAAGACCATAGAGCTACTGAAGAGTGTTACTCTTAGAATTATTTTTCTCAAGAATTTGTTATTTATCTATGGATCATCGCGTCGGATACTAAATTGAGATTAACTTTAGCTCGAGGACTCAAGTGGAGCGTATACATCCCACTGATCGCGAAAGGGTTAAACTAATCGAGATATTAACCGAGACGCAACTAAAATTGCTATATCAGTAAGAAAAATTAATTTTTGTTCTAACTTTCGTTTGAATTTATAAAACCGAGAATTACTGAATGTAAACAATCTATAATACATCAGCTTTTCTTACCTAACACAGCACTGAAACAGTAAATAACTGACACTCAGACGAAGTCAGCAAGAAAGAACATCATAAGTCAAGGGGTTAAAGAAACAAAGATTTTTCTAAAGACACGAGTGTCAGAAAATCGTACTTTTGCATGACAATTCTCTGGTTGCAAAATCGACGAAGGATACCATCGTAAACTTGAGACAGGAAGTTGTACCTCACGTGGCTTACTCGCCAGACTTGGCACCAAGTGACTACCATTTGTTCAGATCAATGGAGCTTTCCTTAAGGGACATGCAGTTTTGCAACTTACGACGACGTGCGAAGATTCGTCGATAAATTTATCGTTTCGTAAGCTGCGCCGTTTTTCCACGATGGGATACGTATGTTACCAGAGAGATGGTTTCAAGTTGTACACAAGGAAGAACTTGCATTATAAATCTTCTATTAACACGTGAAGTTGCACAGAAAACTTCCTCTAACGCCTGATATTTCATTCGAAAAGCTCCTGTGTCAAGCTGCTTCTGAAATATACCGTACCTCGAGGAATTTTTGAAATTGAAATGTATGCGACCTTATTCTAATCGAGAACGGTTGAAAGTATCACGATGTCGCGTGACTTCTGTTCATTTTTTGTACGTTATTTATGTTAGTTACTTATTTGTGTCAGTGTGTTAGTTGATGAATAAAAAATATTTAAAGAACGCTATAATTTCGCTTGAAAAACGAAAGGCAACATTTGTATCTTCGAGAAAAACGCAGATAAAGAAACTCTCGTTTATAAAAACCGTGCGTACTTAAATATAATTTAATTCACGTGTGATATGTGAAAGTTCAAAGGGAGGTCCCGAAATTTCGTGGCGACACACTGTATACGTATTTCAAATTACTACGCGAATTTCTTTTCAATTTAATTCGCAATTAACTGTGAAAACAAGGTGTACAAAAAGTTGCTAGGCTCAAAGGGGTTAAAGATCCACTCACGCAACAGTGTAACATTCGCAATATGTATCGTATCGTTTCTGTTTGCATTCGACAAATCGAAACACCGCGTCAGAGATGGAAATAATATTCAGGGAAACAAAAGGGGGGGTGAGACGAACGAGGCGGGAGTTCGATAAAGTTGCTCCGCCTTGTAAACGTTCGGTGCAGAGGGGTTGCAGGGTGGTAGGCGAAAAAATGCGAGCAAACAGCGCTGATGATACGTTCGACGTTGATACATTTTGTGCGTAACCAGAGGAACTAATGATCGCTCGGATATTTGATTTCGATTTGCAGTTGATGTTTGACGTAGAACTCCGTAGTAGAGTTCTAGATGAAAATCGGGGAGAGTGCAAAGTAAATAGAAAATAAAAGGCCAGGATGATTCGAGTGGAATAAGTTCGAGGGAATTGAGTTATCTCGATAACTTTGTTAGTTTTATCCACGAGATCATTTTATATTAGTCTAATCTCCGGAGATCTACCAGTTTCTTACTTTGTAACGGAACATTTTATTACACGTGGTATGATAGAAAGGAATATTGAGGAAATGTAATAAAGACAAAATGTAGAAATTAAATTTTATATTTATAGTTTCATTTTGTGTTGCATAATATTTATGAAATACTGTGTGTTGCTACGTATAATGACAGAACACAATATATTTCAAGTAAGATAAGCATCTCTGATATCCGTGTTATTTTTGATAGTAACAAGCATTTTCTTTTTGAAGATTTCATAGTCACTTTTCAAATTAGATGCTACATTTCTGCTATCGTATTATATTACAGCTGAGAGAATGTAATTGTAAAATGAAAGGCAGAGACATTGGAGATGTTTAATTAGTTAAACGAGACACCCTGTATAGATGACAGATGATAATAAATACATATGTAGTGAATTCTATTTCAGCCGATTACTCGATGCTGTTGGTGTATTTTCATCTACAAAGGCACATGGGTAATTTTCTTATACAAGTATACGGGCCCTGTGTTTTGCTAGTTGTTCTATCCTGGGTCTCTTTCTGGTTAAATCGAGAAGCCACTGCAGATCGTGTATCGCTAGGTAAGTTTGTTTTGTCAGTCTTGTTTCGTATATTATCCGAAGTAATTAGGAAGAGAAACGAAAAAGTATAAAAAATGGAAAAGAGAAAATGCAAAAATTAATTTATTTGTAATCGTTAAAGATCATGTAAGTAGGTATTACTATTAGTTACATGTAGCAGAGAAATTTTTAGCAATATTTAATTTGGAAGAAGAAACGAGGATATTATTAATTTTATTTATATTAATTCTGCTATTAATTTTATCATTATTTATAAATTCGCAAAGGAATATATTTTCTAAAATACACCTATTGTGTCTTATATTCTTTGCTAATTTTCTATTCAAAAGGGAACCAAAATAAATGATTTTCGAATAAATTATCAATAACTTCGAAGTAAAAGAACAAGCGGCACAATCGTTATTTTTCGAAAACTCATTTTTGAACGATTTATTCGCTTATAATCTCGTTTTAACCCTTTGTGGACGATGGAGTCCTATGTACTGGGTACACAAAAAATTATGGACACCACGATAAATACGAAAAATAGTTATCGTCAACTCGTATACGTATACTTGAGGAAAATGTTATTCCGATATATTTAAATATTGACCTAGTTGTACAGGGTGTCACAGTTATTTCCGACCAAACTTTGTCAATATATTTCACGGGTATAAGTAAGAGAAAAATGTTGTGTTTACGATCTGCGGTCGTCGAAGATATTGAATCTAACTTCTGCCAGCGCCATTTTTGTCTTGAACCGCAACTTCGTTACCACTCTTTTCCTACATCGTATCTTCGCTGTAACTTCTTAACGAAGCTTCAAACGGCCCACGTTTATATAACATTTTCTTCTTACCTACGCCCATAGAACACACTGACAAAGTTTGATCGGAAAAAAATTGGGACACCCGGTATGTTACGCGAGTAATCAGTATCTCGGACACGGTACGTAGTCCTTCGTTTACAAAGGATTAAAGTAACTCGTTTTGTTCTCATACATCGAGTTAGTCTTTTAACGATGAATTTTTCTTTTTCACGTAGAAAAAAAAGAGAAGCACTGAAGGGAAACTCTGTGAACATTTGTTTAAGGTATAACGACCGTGCTAACGATGACGTTTTTGGGATTGGAGGCGCGCACCGATCTGCCGAAAGTTCCTTACCCCACTGCCCTGGACTTCTTTGTTTTCCTCTCGTTCGCCTTCATTTTCGCCACGATAATACAATTCGCGGTGGTCCACTATTTCACCAAGTACGGTTCCGGCGAGTGTTATTTCAGCTCTGACTTGAGCGAAAGCGAGAGTTCCAGCGACGAGGAGGAAGTGGGTACGCGCCCGTTGAAGAAAGAACCGGTAATTTTTATACCTTTTATACCAACATTCTCTATTCCCAGGGGGATGAAAACAGCACGGTGAAGAGTTACCCCAACACTTGGCGGGAAACCTCGAGCATTTTCAGCACCATCATCATTGTTCGCGAAACAATAAAATCCTTCAGTTTTATTGTTATTTCCACCCGTTCACGTGGATCTCTTTGTTTTCGAGATTTCTTCGTTTTTAAAGGGGTAACTCGTTATCCGATGATATATATTCGTTACGTTCTGCAAGAGGGTGCACTCGTATAATTGTATTACGTCGAATCCTAAAAATATCCCCGAGGAACATCGTCTCTCCCTCGAGGCCTCTGCGTGGAATGAAAACACTTGTATCCTGCGACGTCGTGAGATTTATTCGAATACTTAAAGCAGAGGAAATAATTCTGGTGGTAAAATTTAGATTTTACCTGTGCCCTAGTACGATGTAACGTTAACATCGAATTCAATCAGAAACTTCTCGCAGTATTTCTCATTTAACGGATTATCATCATCGGAGAATTTTGTCCGAGTATTGTTATCAACGCGGTGTGTTTCCTTTATTTCGGAACAATTTTACCTATTTTTTAAACATTACCAATTTTTCGACATCGGTGTAAAACTGACGTTGTTACATATTTACAGTTTCAATAGTTACATTGTTAATCGTAAATTGTACTAAGTGTAGAAATTAATTCGGTTTTTATTATTAATTCACAAAAAATCAAACGCAATTTTCACGTTCCAAATTATCTCCATTATTTCGAACGGCACTTTTACATTTTATAGCTGACGAATTCCATCTCTGAAGAAGTACGGCAATTCTTCAAGACTTCGTCGCAGAAAGAGCACCGAATTAATTTCTACACCTGATATATAAAATTGTAATTTTCAAGTTGAAAGCTTGAGTTGAAAGAGATCGGTTCGTTCTGCACCCTGATAACGGTACTAATAATAATAATGGAAAGAACGAATATAACAAGTATCCGTCACTTAACGAAAGTATGTTAAACAAGCTTATTGAACATTCCTACACGGCAAGAAATCACGCGATGCTCCATTATCTTGGCATCGTTCCACGCCGATATCGGCAAACCCAATTTCTATTCAAGGTAAAAATTGAAATCGTTCTCCTCTGCCAGCGTAACACTCTATCATAAGCACACGGTGTACACCTTTTTTTTTTTTTACATTCGTTCCAATATCGCGCACATGCATCAGCGGGAACTTCGTGGCGGGCATTAATAAGAGTATGATCTAGAAACCGAGAAACATCCACCGTGTTACGTAATTGTGATATTACGAAACTACGTATAAGATACATATTATTGCATCTCTCTCGTTCGTTCTTCTCTTTTTTTTTTTTTTTTCGTTCGATTTCGACGCCGAGTCAGAGTTATTTCTCACTGATCCTGCGCGTGTTTTTATTAAACATTCAGATAAGCTTACGTTTATTTATGCATACGGATGTATCAACGATAAAAACGATTTGACGAAACACTGTGAAAATGGATCGCGTGGAAAGAAACCACTTGACATACTGGTTTTTGCATAACAGAGAAAGGACACGTGTATTCTTCAATTTCCATATAACGCTGAAGAGTATACGTAGTGTAGAAAGGAGATGCAAATCGTCGATCAAAGTGAAAGAAATAATTAGATTCTCCTAGTTGTATTGAGATTATCTGGATGATAAAATTTTTAACGACATCGTTCGACGACACATTTCTTCGAATCGCACACGGGGATTCGGACCGTAACGAATGCAATTAGCCAGTTTTACTTGGTACATGGTGACTCGAATCGCACACGGAATTCTGTGAAATCACACTTGGGATTGTTTTCCTGTCTAATTCACACTTGGGAATTTTTCCATCGAATTCACACTTGGTAATGTCTCTACCGCTTCTCTGATTCCTTATTTCACGTCTAAGTTGTAGACTGTCGGTCTCATAAATGATAACGCGAGAAAACTCGAAGAGCTGTACCTTTAGAAAATTTGAAATTTCCCGCCTATTTGACCGCATGTGAC
This sequence comes from Habropoda laboriosa, assembly GCF_001263275.1. Classification (NCBI taxonomy): domain Eukaryota; kingdom Metazoa; phylum Arthropoda; class Insecta; order Hymenoptera; family Apidae; genus Habropoda; species Habropoda laboriosa. The sequence continues at coordinate 492,565 of NW_017100137.1, read as the reverse complement.
ATATCTTCGAGATGTCAGAGGTCAAATTTCGGCTAAATATAAAGTCTACGACACCTCGATAACTATTGAGAGGGAGGAAGCGAAAATGTCGCATCCTACGTTTCGTAGGGCGACTTTGTGGAGTCGGAAGGAGTGGAGACTTCTTTGTCTGCAAGACAATTTCAGGGTCCCGATTCCCTGCTGAGATATCTAACTACTCAG
>NW_017100137.1:481998-492352 GCF_001263275.1 Habropoda laboriosa | reverse complement strand
TCAGCAGGCCTTCAGACGGGCAAGGGCGCCCGCGGGCAAAGTCGCGGGCTAGCGATGTCACATAACGTTAACACGGTTCTGTTGAAGCATCGCCCACTATCCTTCGAATTATTTTCACTTACATTCTTAATATCTATATATTTTTTTGCAGTTTTACATAAATGACAGATGCCTGTACTTATACACACCTGATATTTGTTAAATACTCAAACTGTGCATTTCTTATGATGATTAAATGTAGATAATACCGTTCTATCATGGGAATGTAATTTTGGTAGCGAATGTGTTAAAGCGGAATGGAAGGAAAGACGCTTGTTTTACATAATTCTTCCTTTTTAATGCGACAGTGGTGTAAGTGACAAAAGTTGATTCCTGGATAACGAGGGATGAAGTAAAAGTTCTGTAAAATTGAATAATATGAAAGAATGTTACATCCCTTTTATGCAAGCCACTGTATAGTTATACCTTAAGCTAATAGTGCCATTTTGCCGTGAAAATTAAGATACGTTTTATTCAATATTCTTCAGATCTACACCATTTTATACACCAAACTCCCAAATTCCTCCAAAAAGGATCTGTTTACTGAGATAGACGTTACGTTTTTACTGCTCTATTAATTACCAAACCATTAAAATAAAATGTATAAAATATGGTTCACATTGAAACAAATTTTAATTTCTGATAAATTTAAATCGAAAAATAATGTGCATGAAGCTTCGTGGATAGCGATAACACTAAGTTCCTATTCATCGCTCACTTCTTCGAAATCCAGAGGTCCAATGCTATCTATCTCACACCGAAGACTGACTTATACCATTCCTGCATACAGCGTCCACGCCATTCGAGTGGCTGGATCTTACTTATCTTACCATCCACCGAGAAACTAACGAAGACATACTTACACCACTTCTGCACAAAACAAAATGAAGATTAAACTTTCGACATGCGGTGTTAACTGAAAAAGGCAAAAAATTGACTTACACCACTTCTGCATCAAACAGCTCACATACATACTTACACGCACCGTTGCCCAAGAAAGCATGCCTTGTTGCCCGCCGACATGTTTACGCCCGGGGAAACCCGGTACGCTGCCCGTACGGGCAGCGACTGGCCACCGCTGCCATTCATCTGTGAAATCTTCCAACGATCAAATACTTGAAAAAAAATGAAGAAAAAATCAGCTCGACAAACTTCCCCCGTCGTTGATCCATTCATCCATAAGATCTTTCAATTACAGACACCAAAGAAAACTCCTGGGAATCTAACAACTCGAGGACATCCTAGTCGTAACTTCACAATGAACGAGGACGGTATGATCGAGGTGATCCCGTTGTCAGCGATTCCAGAACCGAGTAGAGATCCCACGGTGAGTCACTGGCAGATGTCTTGCGTGGCCTGTAGCCCACCTCCTGGTCAGGCTCCTCCGAGCAGGAAAGGATCAGGTCGAAGACGACGTAGACGGACGCCTAGGTACAATTCCGTGTCGAAGATCGATCGAGCAAGCCGCATCGTGTTCCCCGTGTTCTTCATGGCGATCAACGTGTTCTACTGGTTCGCCTATCTGTCCAGGAGCGAGCGTATCAATTACTACAACGTGAAATCGAACGGCACGTGAGACCGGTCGCTTGGTGTAACATTGACGGGGAAACATGTGTACAAACGTTCACCATGGGGAATGGAATCGTCGTGGAGACGTCCGTCGACCAATCTACGAGATACTACTTTAAGTGATCGCACACATAATAAGAGTTATTTGTCGTGAGACGAACGGGTCTCTCACGAGAGCGATGGAACTTTTGGAGGAGCGTTTCGAACAAACGTAGGCCACCGTCCATAAGTTTAATCGCACTAAATGAGCAAATGGGGGATCTGTATGCGTGTATGTATGCGTGTGTGTTGTAGTTATTGTCGAGCCTTTGATTGCTTGGATTTAGACGAAGGAAGGTTTTTGACTGATTGAGGTGAGAAAAGAAAATTGAGCCAATTCCTTCAATTATCGCCCAATATCGTTAGAATTGCTTCTTCTCGTTTCGTTGTTTCTGCTTTATCGTTAATTCCACGCCACGTCTCTTTTGAAGTAATTCGTCGCTCTCGTTGTTCCTATTTTTTTAATTTTTTATAATGATATAATTATTGTTTGTAATGATACATTTTATTGGTAATTTTTATTGTTTCTTTCATGTATGCGTTATTAAATTATTGCAGTTCTTACCCAAACCTTTCTATGATGTGCTTCTTTTATAATGAAATCGTTAGTACAAGCTCGCATAGCTAATTGCTTCTTTTCTTGAAAATAAAAGCAAGACGTATGTTATAAAAATTTATTAGGAAAATTAAATCACTGTTTGTACGTACCTACGTGTTTCCCTTCTTCATTCTTTGAACGACAATGTTCGGATAATTAAAACTGTTCTGATAATCAAAATTTTGTTGTATTATAAACATACATTTATATTTTCAAATATTGTAACCTATTCTTGGATGTACGATTATTCACACACTATAATTTTACGAAATAGTCAGTATTATTGTTTTAGCGTTGATTATAGCAATACTGCACTTTAGTCATTAATAAAATTTTATTTGTCATTAAATTTTTTACTTAAGCTAGATTATATATGGACATTTTATTTTCTTGAAATAAGCTTTGAAAACAGGGGGTAGCATAATAGCGGGCATAACTTTAGTGGTAGATCCAGTACACATAAATAATAAAGAAAGTTTATATAAACGTTTGTCCAATCTGACCTTGTTTCGAAGTTACAGTTGTTTTTATCTTCCAGTAATTCTTTTGACAAACTGAACTCTTCATTGAACTGTTTATAAGCAACGCTTGATATCTCATGTACGACCTTGCTAACTATTATGAACAGGTTAGAAGGTCAACGATACGGCTAGGTGACCATTTCGAGCAATTTCTGTGACGACAAATAAACAACTAATATACCACGAAACCGACTAACTCGGAAACAAGGTCAAATAGGACAAATGTTTATACGAACTTTTATTATTTATGCGTGTTGAATGCACCACTGAAGTTATGCCCGTATATTGTGATACACTCTGTATATAATTCTACAAATATCCAACTAATTTTTGCGAAGCAGCTATGTTGATACGAGAATCATAAAGTAACTTTGCTTGCATTTTTTTCAATTTTCCATAAGATTCTGATTAACACGTGAAACATTCGAGTAGAATGCCTCTTTATTCTCGTTAACGATAATTATTTTACCGCTTCGTTTTATTCTAACTTTTAAATTATTTACAACTGTCGTGAGTGCGATTAAATTTATGAACAATAGTATATAAGTAGACATACGATACTGGACAAAGGTATGAAACCAAATTTTAATAGGATTGTGTGAAACATTGTTGTATAAATGGTAAATGAAGTTGAACTATAGTTTTGTGACATGTATTGCAAGAAAGTAAAGGCTGTTAGATCAGTTACAATTTAAAAATATATTTTGAATAGACTCTGCTGTGATAATAAAACCTAACCTTAATATAAAATTCTTTTCTATTATCGATTTATAATAAAATTATTTATTTTTAATAATTGTTACTTCAGTTTATCAACTGACAAATATTTATTATTTCCAACAGAATTATGAGAAATTATATACAATCTTCTGAGCATTAAATTGTTACATATAAAAAAATTCTACTTTATTTGCGGTGGTGAATCGTTCTTAGTACTGATGAATAGACTGGGAAACATCAATCTATTGCTGAATACTGCAGGAATTATTTCAGCCGCTTTAGGAACAAGCAATTGAGCCAACAAATGGATAATTAAGGACACGTTGGTGATTATACAGCCACAACAGAACGAGAGATAGTCGGTGTAGCACTAAATTACACTAATCACTACCAGTGAGGATAACGACTGATTATTACAGATTCGACCTTCGTCTAACAGTCATGAATGGTAACTACAGATCAAGGTGGTGATTTCATACTTTCGTCCGTTAGAGTATCCTTAGAAATCAAGTTGTCCTTCTCTCGGAAACACAGTGTTCATGTTAGTCAACTATTTTTTGAGAAGTAAAACAGCTTTAATACCTTTCTCGAATTTGAACATCAGAACTTAATTGTTTGTTGTTTTAAATGACTAAAAATGAAAAAGGGAGAACAAGAGAAAAAGTTTTGAATGGTCGATAGCAAATAAATTTTTGCGATGTCTTGGACATTCGATCTGCTTTCAAAGGATTAACCCCCATCATCCGTGCGTTTTGAAAGAAAAAAAAATATGTTAAATATAAAGGATACAATAACGTTTTACGACAAATGTGTGGAAAATTATTTTTCATTCCTGTCGAGTGTAAATTATGTTACTTGTAAAGAAAAAAAGTGAGTCAGTTCGGTTAAATTAAAAGAAAGTCGTCGGTAAAACGTACGAAATAAGTTTTAACCACTAGAAGAACGCTTAGCGAGTGAAACGATAGAAAAATTTAATGGTAACTGCGTATTAGGTGCGACAATAAAAATCCATTTCAAAACCAGCTCCGTTGTTATTTATTGTAACATATACACGACATATGTATATAAAATATAAAAGTAATACAATAAAGTGAAAATATTTAATGTTTTTCAATATACAGAGTGTCTTAAGGTATACGGATACGTTTTATAAATATAAAATGCAAATACAATAAAATTCTTCTTTATTATTTGCACAAACTGCGCATACGAAAATAAACAGAACAATTTTTGATTATATTTTTAATTTTCAAAATCGTATAGTCCTCATTTTGTTGAAGAAACGACAAAGAAAAGTCCCGTCGCGTTTCCTATCTTTTCTGACATATTTCATGCAACGCTTATCTCAAGACATCTGGTATATTAAATGTTTGCGATAACCTCCATCACGAGAATAAGTGCTAGTAATAAAGTAAATGTATAAAAATTACTGGATTGTTTTTGTTTAAGTAGAATTCATTGTATAACAAATTATTTTTCATTAAAATAATTTGAATTTCTTATTACATCACACGTACACGTGCTGAAATTAAAAAGTTTCGTTGCTTTCAATTCTTCTTACAAGCAAGTATATATTTTTTAAATACTTCGTTTATAGTTAAATCACATATATATAAATTCGTAGATTTAAATCATTATTTATATAAATCCATTTTTTTAATCGTGAATCAAATATGAAAAAAATACCGTATAATACATTAAACCATACAAATTTTCCAAGCATAATACATTAAATAAAATATTATTCAATTAGTTAAAAAGATAACAAAATTTCGCTCGTAATTTTGCAATTTCAAAACCTGTGGATTATAATAGTACTTCTAATCTAAAACTGAAAATGAGTCATTCTATGCCCTATTGCATCGGCGAAATATTTTTAACACTATCTTAAAATATATTTAATAAATTACATTTGCAACATGTCCTACATTCTACATTTGTCTAATTTTAAAATTTGATGAAAGACACTCTTCTGCAACTTGCCACAGTGAAAACAGTTCTCAGTAAAACAGAAGAATGAAAGTCTAAATTGCAAATATCCATACTGCAGAAATACTCACCCCTTCCGATTTCCATTTCCATTATTGCAAGCGGTGAAATATATCGCTGTAATATATCTCAATCTCAAAATATCTCGATGACATATTTTCTTTCATTCTATTCGAGCAAGTATGTACATTTTATCACTATCGCATACATTCGTTCTATATGGCGAATGATGCATCACCAGAATGCTGATGTACATATGTATATACAACACATTCAATGTTTCCGTTCAATGAAATTCCGTACGCCTTTCCCTCTAACGCGCAACAAGTGCCCTATTTGTCTTCGTATTTATAATCAATCTGTCGCAAAGCTTCCCCGGCACGTTCAGACAACACTCTAATTCTCACCAACACCATGCTACTTCACCATAAACCTCCATATTTATTACAGAACCGACACTAAGTTGTTTGTACTGTAATACCTGTGCAAGATTGTAATTCTGTACGAATATGATTCGTACATATTCAAAATATTCTATCGCGTTTCTAATAAATGAACGTTTATTTTGGAATGGGTTAGGGTTTTAAATATACATATATCATGCTACATTATTACTTTCTATTTTAAAAATTCCACTGAAAACATATTGACATATTACTTTTAGTATGACACATTCATAAATAAGATAAAAACGAATTTGCAGTACGTTGAAACAGAAATTAAGCGCTTGAAATATTGTACATTGATACTTGTGAGTTTAATGCATCATCAAAGCAATAAAACGAAGAAACTTTACCGAGACTTTGTCTTATTCTAAATGATCAAAACCTTAAGAAATGCTCTGTTTAAAATTTAAAGAATGTATAACATTATATACTTTTGACGTTTATTAGTATTACTACATACATACATCGATGAGTAACTATATAAACTACAATTTTATTTCTAGATTAAACATAGAGGTACACATTGTAATTTGCGTAATTATCTTCACTGCATGCACCAGGCATGCAGCACTCAAAACGTTACAAAAATATTTAAGCGTACAATTACATACAAAATGATAAATCTGTCGCTGACTACAGACTTCCATATAGTATCATTCTTTGGCAAATCTTCAGTTTCTATTAGGAATATTTATAAAAATAGAAAGCACTAACAATAAAAAAACCCAAAAAATAAAATGGAAGAATCTTTTACATATTTGTACTGTCATCTTATTTTTAAAAGAAAAAACTGGTCACATGTTACATATTCTATACATTCGTAACACCAATTTAACTAACATTGAACGTGTTTTTATATGCAATACTGTGACACTGTATATTCGTATATGTAAATTTCTATACGAAATTGAACAATTTTCATGTAAAAAGTTATTTGATTAGTGAAAAGAAAATAAAGAAATTTGTAAAACTTACTATCATTATTAAATTTTTGTATTATATGTTATAGCAAATAGATAATTATATTAATAGCACAACTAATTAGTGGATAAATAAATGTAAATATAAACGAAACATTTGTAAGTGTCACATTTTTTTGCAATGTATAGGATTAATCCAAACATTACTGAATTGTGCTAAAGTTATTGGATTTTTTAATGAAATTATCAAGATGATGTGATCATTTTTATTACATCACCTAACTCATTTGCATAATAATCTGGAACTATCAAATTTTTGGAATTTGCGTTGGACGCGTTCATTACATCTATATCATTTTGCGTTGTAATACCCGTTAATACGAGAAGAGTTTTAAATCCACAACGTTTTCCAAGAAGAATATCAGTACTGCAACTAAAACGAAATAGTTGTTTTAGAAGTGTTGTAAGTCAATATTTTGTATTATCATGATCATTATTATGTTGTACTTACTTGTCACCAATCATGAGTGTTCTTTGAGGATTTAAACCATATTTTTTTATAACATATTCACTCACAAAAGATTCTGGTTTTCCTAGCATCACTGCTGACCTATTGGATGCTGCTTCTATAGTCTTTATGAAGCAACCAGTTCCTGTATGGTAAAATATGAATGTTATATTATGACAAATTTCATAAAAATTTAGATTTAGACTAGTAAATGAATTACAACAAGCATTTTTGTAACCTGGAAATTTGTTATCATTTGGTGAAGGTCTCTCTGTATCACAATTCGTCCCTATAAAATGAACACTTGGATCTCGTAAATAAGTGGCAGCTTTTACAAGCTTAGGTAAACTAAAATGTTTATCAAAACCCACAACAACTGCTCCAACTTCTGGATCTGGTTTAAAATCTTTTACCATTTCTACTTCATCACCTTCCATCAGATCCAGCTACAATGACAAAATATAAATGTTATACTGCTAATTTATATTTAAATTTAATATTTAACTGCACAATTTTTGTATAAAAAGCTCACCCCAACACCACAATGTTTGATACCTTCAGCTTCAAGTTCCTTACTAATGCCATCATTACCAACTATATATGCCTTTTTATCAAATTTTTTTTCTTTAAGATATACAGCAGCCAAAAATGAGGTGCATACTATTTCATCCTGAAAAGAAACAAAGAAATATTTGATATGATAAATTTCTTTTCTAAATTAGAATATTAAAACAAAAAAATTTACTTACAACTGTTGCATCATATTTGAAATCCTTACATTTTTCTACAAATTCAGATCTTGTTTTAGTATTATTATTTGTTATGTAAAAGAATCTTTTGCCCAATTCTTTGAATTTATTTACCGTTTCAGGTGAATTCTTTATTACTTCTGTTTCCTTCCATAGTACACCTAAGGTTTACTGAGATTAAAACACCATTTGTGACATTGCACCTTGAAGTATTTATTTATAATTACTTGTTTGATTATTAAATACTTCAATACTAACTGTACAGTATAAAAATAAATGAAAGTATATACTTTTATTTCAAAAATCTGATAAAAAAATTATTTTACACTAAATAAGTAATAACTCACCATCACAGTCTGATAAAACTACATCAATAGAGTCTATAAAATTTTTAAACTCTGTTTTGGACAATGACAATATATGCTTTGTTGTCATTTTGAGACAACCTACAAGCACAACTTTTCAAATTGAAATGAAGCTAACTTCTACCATGCACAGAGTATACTCTTCATCAATTAACCGTTGTAACAACTGAAAAGAGAATCTAAAACAGAATGTACCTCTAGCTGACAGCCACGCATTTGCAACGTGACCTTGCGTGCTTGTTACGTAATATAGGGATATAAATTGTTCCTATTTCATTCACAACTGCCACTAGATTTAATTTATGACAATTACACTATATCCGTACCGATATGAACTAAATGATATTATTCATGCATATTATTATTTGTGCTATTCATTATATTTAATTTTAATTAGTAAATATTTTTAAAATATTTTCCATGAAAAACAACGTACAACGTATAACGTATGACACGTTATTTATTTTAATAAAATTAACTATTTGAAAAATTAATTATATAACAAAACTTGATTTTAATGAAAACTTTCGTATAATTATAAAAAATTTTGTAACGAGAAAAGGGTTAGACTTTTAAGTTTATACATTCAAAAAAGCTAGTATGTGTAGTCTCGATATAAATAAATACGTTATAAATGATAAATATTTTTGTTAATGGAATTACCAATTGAAATATTAATTGAATATATATTTTCAATAAATACAACAATAACTATTTCAAATAATATTTTAATCACACTATAAAATTAGTGTGTGTTTTCATAGAAAACGTCATTATATTTTATGTTTAATTCACTGTACAATTACTTTAAAATTTTTCTAAATAAGATAAAAGATCACCAAGTGATTCAATATAGTAATTAGGAATATATTCCTTCTCTTGTGCAGATCCCGATTGTTTCCACCTATTGACATCTTCTAAAGTAGTAATTCCTGTTAAAACTAGTAATGTCTTAAAGCCACATCTAGTTCCTAAGAGTATATCTGTATTATGTCGATCTCCAATCATTAATGTGCGTTCAGGGTTCACTTGAAATCTTTTCATCAATACATCTGCTATGTAACGTTCAGGTTTTCCCATCACTACAGCTTTTCTTTCTGCGCAACTTTCTATACATCGCACCAAACTTCCAGTACCTGTTTAAAAACGCGAGGTATAACAACATTGTTATCAACAGGAAATCTTTCATCTGTATTTGTAGCAATGAAATGTACATTGGAATCATTTAAATATGAGGCTGCTTTTACCATCTTGGGATAACTAAAATGTTCATCAAAACCAACTATAACTGCACCTACATCAGGATCCTTATCAAATTTATTATATGGAACATTCTTTTTAATAGCATCTGGTCCTACACCAATGTGTGAAATTCCAACTTCTTGTAACTCTTTTGCTATTGCTATAATATATATTATTATATTCAATATGGTTTAATATTACAGTATAAAGAAATATAAATTCTTAAATCTTGCCTTCAGATCCTACAACATAAACTTTCTTGTTGAAACCTAGATCTTGTAAATAACAAGCAGCTAAATTTGCAGTGCACAAAATGTTTTCCTTAGTTGCTTTAAAATTTAAAACTTGGCATTTCATTACAAACTCTTCCCTAGTCTTTGTACTATTGTTTGTTACATAAAAAACTCTTTTACCAAGGCAATTAAAAGTATCTATAACTTTTGCAGCATTTGGTAAAGGATTCATGTTCATCCAAAGTACACCTAAAACATAAAATTGACATTGTTATATATTTTCATTATTTAAAAACAATGCTGTTATGAAATAATACTTACCATCACAATCAGTAAGTACAGTATCAAAAGAATTTAAAAATTCTTTAACATCTTCATCACTGAGTGTCTTAAAATCTATTGCAGCCATGCTGTAA
>NW_017100137.1:465058-481679 GCF_001263275.1 Habropoda laboriosa | reverse complement strand
AAAAAGCAATATATTATTTATTTTATAACAATAATTTCTGTAAAACTCACGTATTTATCAAGACTAGGATTGTTACTTGCTCCTGGAACTATAGGTCTATTTTTTCTTTACTTTATCACCTTCGTTTATGTAATTTTGAACTTTGAAATTAGATAAATTTCCTCTATTACAAAATATTTAAATTATATCACTGATTTAATATATTTATTCGGATAATTTGTTTAACAGTTTAATTACGATAAATTTTTAAATCCAGTAATTATAATTTAATATGTGAAGTAACATGTAATATTTATGTGCGAATTATTAGTGCAATAAGAGAACACTGACTGTAAATGATTATCATTCAAAGTCTGAATGATAAACTGAAAAACTTATCAATGTCATACATGAATTACATTAACCTGAACAGATTTGCCTAAATAGTATTATGATGATAATCAAATGATGTTAGTGAAAAAATATACATAAATCATGACAAATGTTGTGCACTTAGGAATTAGGAACTCAATTTTTATATTAAAATATGATTGTACAATTTTTAGATTATACTTTGAAAAACAAGAAAAATGATTTCAAAACAAGAGAAAATGTTATAATTTATTAATACTAATAAACAATTTATTAAACCTTGTAATTAGTATGTTTTATTACATGGTGATAAGAAAATTAAGCAAAAATTACGAATTATATATTAGTTCTATAATTAACATTATTTTGCATTGTATAAACCCTCATCATATTTTTGTCTCTTTATCTCTCTTTTCTATGATTTTTTCTTCCACCACCTTTTCGTTCTTAAATAACATATTTTACTCATTAAAGATACTACCAATATAAACATAAAAAAATAAAGTATGCTAAATTACACAATAATACTTATTTTCTGTAAAACAAACTCTTCTTTGCGTTACTCATTATTTATGAATTCTTCTTTATTTAATATGTCCTTTTCCTTTTATTCAAATACTAAGAGAATCATTGTAAATTTTTCAAAAAATTTATTATAAAATATATTATACCTTAGTTAAGTACATATTCAACACTACGTACGTGAACAATATCTATGTATAACAACTACGGGTGCAAGCAGTCTCAGGTTTCCGAGCTGGCCGCGAACAAAAAATGGGACCTGGACAACACGGAAATTAAAAGAAAGTCGCATCTCCTTCATAACAGACGAAAGACTTAAAAAAAAAAAAAACTATTAATGACGACAGTTATTACAGATTGGTAGAACTTTCTACATAGAAAAAGCCTAGCACTCTAAACGTTTGAACCTTATTATTGCTATGTACATTTTTAAAACACACAAAAGTTTCGAAGGTTCACATATTAAAAGACCAGAGTCTACGATCTCTTGAAAAGACGTGCGATAGATCGGTTAAACACTTGAACTCGTCACAGCATTGAAAACTGACAATTCGTGACAATTAAAGCTAATGTTCCATTCACTCTATCACTTCTGTACTTTCATACGATTATTAAAACATGTCACTTGTATCGTTTCGTGGGTATTTAGATCAACATCACAACCGCAAACGTAAACTTAAGTGCGACATATTGCCAACAGACTAAGATACGTGTAACTGAATTATCAGTTCATTAACACGTTGCAGATGATAACGCAAATGTAATATTCATTTCTTCTTTTTTTTTTACATTTGTATAATTCGTTCTTATGTAATAAAGGGGCTACACTGAAAACGCGAAGCTATCTCTTCGTTGCAAATTAACCAACTAGGAGAGCTTTTTTCAACGCCAATTCATGACCAACATTTAACTACCTGCTATACGTGTAATTACGTATCTCCTTAAAATGTTTCTTTTTATTTTCAATTTGGATCGAGATGGCCCCAAAGTATCAGTCTTTTGGTTGAAATTTTGTTAATTTTATTATACATAGTTGAGCATAATTCTACGAAGTCCGATACGACCCAGTGAGAACATACTATCTACATTCCACAGCCGTAGACTTCTATAACGCAACTATTATAGGTATACGCAATAACCATGAGAGCGTTTTGTTCGAATATTCGTTAAACACTTGTTCGAGTAATCTCAATTAAAACGTTACACTTAAGTTGCAATTATTAATTCTACTTATTACATAAGTGTCGGTACGAAAATAAACTTAACATCTACATACTTATAATAAAATATAAAAAAAAGAAAAATCAAGTAAGGAACATGTTATTAAAAACAATATGTATAAAACAATATTACTTGGAAACATTACTCGAACAAATCAAGTTAAACCAAGAATGTTATTAGCGGAAACCGTATTTGGGCCAGCATCGTTGTTACTTAGAACTTGTAATCAGTTTTAAGTATAAGATCGCAGCGATAAATTGTCATGCGAGAAACATAAAGGTACGTTCTTTAGCATTTGCAATAAAGATCGAAGAGTTAAAGAGGAAGATAGTGGAGTTGGAGACAGCAAAATCCGAGGTAAAGTAACCAAATTTGGTGCGATAGAACGCAAGATGGTTGATTCATGACCTTACGTTGAATTGTAGGCTACTTAAATTCAGTGTGGAAAAGTGGATCATCCACTATTAAAGGAGGTGTTTTGTCATTTGAACTTAGAAAAGAAAGATTGATACCTTAAACGCAAGACACCTTAAGAATAGCCAATTGAATACCTTGGCCTGGATGGTATGTATCATTGTAGGGTTGGAAATCTTTGGTTATCCCCGCAACAAATCGACAACATTATTAGCAGAACTACTCGAACAAAACGCTCGGAGTTACCAAACCAATAACTATGTATTCTCCTTACGAGTAAATATTAACGGTATTCTTATATTAAGTATGCTATTATATCCCAATATATGTGAATATAAATTGCAGTATACTTATATGCTACATGCTTTAATAATTATTAACTATAACAAAACGAACCTATGATGTTTGATTATCGAATTCTATACGTTGATAGCGACAAGTTATATATATTCTTTACGATTATTAAAGTTCATAAAATGAACTCGCTACACCATTTGAATTCTATTACGGCGAAGTATTCATTTAGGTTTTCTCGCTATTAAAGAGCAAACGATTTATCAAAGAAATAAATAGGAACCAGCCTATAGATCATATACAGGGCGCGAATAGATAAAAATTAATTACTCGGTAAACTGAATAAAAATATGGCAGTTCGGACCAATTTACAGAATTTCAAAATAAAAATATATCCGTCTTTTGTGATAAAACGATTGTCTTGTAATTTATGTATATCTCAGTCGTTAGTTGTAAAAAAAGGAAAAAAAAAGAACTAAACCATTACTTTTCTTTTCTTCGCGTACGCCACTTTAACTACGTTCACAGTCTCCATTAGCAGAGTATCCAATATAGTTACAGTAAGACCGTTCTTTACTGCAAGTTCATCGTGATGGAATTTCGTCCATTCATCTTCCTCAGCTTGGGCTTCCCTAGCTAACAATTCATCGACCCTGTCTCTTCGTTTTCTACTCCAACGCATTACCATGTTTTCCCGTTGTAATCTCGTCTTAAAGCCGAACAACGTGGCCACTTCTTTATTCACATAGGCGTTAAGCTCTTCTATATTTCTAGGGACTTTCATTATAGGTTTTGTTTTCACGTTTGGCTTTGTCCAACTAGGACCTGGCTTCTCATATTCGGCCTGATAAACCTCTGCGATCGTTTCTTTGCACAGATCAAAGAGGAATGTGTTGTAGATTCTTCTGTCCTTCTTCACAGTCTCGTCGTTCTCTTTGGTTAATTCGCAGATTTCGGGAGGAGCTTCCAAGCTCATAATGTCTTCTCCAGCCTCTTTGGCTTTAAATATTATCGCCGTGGCTTTTTCGGTGAACGCCGTCAATTCTTCTATGTTCGAAGGAATTACGGCTGGAGGGGGAGAAGGTGACCCAAGAGATGTTGAAATTCTAGCACCACCACCGGGTGGTGTGTAAGGAGGCGGTGGTTTGTTAGGTATTTCTCTAACGTAGTAAGATACCTCTTCTGCCTCCAATTTCTTAATCTATCATGATAAAATGTGTATATTTAAAAAAAAACAGCCCTTATGTTAAAAGATATAATGGAATAACAAAAATTCATTTTTACCTCTAACTCGATCTGTAGTTGTTCAATGCGAAGCAGTTTCGCTTCCCAATCTGCAACTTCGACGCCAGGTTGCTCCAATGATGCTATGCAAATAAAAATTAGAAATAATATAAATTTGTGAAAAGTTTAACAGATAAGTTGTCCAGGAAAAGCAACACGAATCTTTACATTACGAGTTCACATTTCACTTCAATTAGGTGCTTTGATAGTTAAAAAAAAACATCCAGGTATGGATAAAAAAAATGCTCTGATGCATTAGTAAAAACAGGATAAAGCTGTGATAAAATTAGACATTCCATGTGTGTTTGTGTACGTGTGTGTTTGCTTGTATGTTTGTGTGTATGTGTACAAGAGTAATTTCCTTATAAAAATGTTCAAAGAAAACAGGAGATACAATGTTTTATATCGTTACGTTGCACAATATTTACAGGCTTTCCTTGTGCATATTGAAATCAATAATTACAAATAAAGCACTCATGCAACACTGATTTGTATAAAAAGAACAAGTCAATGTTTGTTTTATTCAAAGTTTCGTGTTGTATTACCTTTAAGTAATTATTATCTGGACTTTGCTATTCTGAAAATAAACAATACATGGCTATACGAGGCAATGCTTTGCACAGGAATACACAGCCAATATAAAAATCAGAATCAGTGTCTCTGTAATGTACGCAATATGCGGGAGTATATTATCCTTTATAGTTACAATTATACAAATGATGTTGAAACTAACTCAAACTTAATCAGCTGCATCTAATAATAAGATTCATACTCTAAAAATATTTATCCACTACATACACATATATTCATTCAGTAGCAATACAATTTAAAACTCAATGACAATTTTAACATGATTTTAAATTTATACACATATTAAATATGAAAAGTTCTGTTTGAAAAAAAGAAAAAACTATTTAAAAAATATAAAAGACATACCATCCAATTATAGAGTAAATGTGTAAAAGCGCATTTTTAATAAAATTCAAGTAGAATTATAGCAAACTCACACATTACATAATCTTAACTTTATAATGACTTAAAAATTAAGATTACACGCAAATAAAAATTATACCTTTCAACTTGTCTATCATGACCTCTATATCCTTTTCAGATGTTGCAACAATGGGTGTAGCATGGAATGTGTTCTTCGAATCTACGCTTTGATTATCCACATTAGCATTGCTCAGCAAATCATCGTTTAATGCATCAAGGTCCAATCTCGAATCATTAGGATCTCTGGGAGAATCCATCTCAATTTCCGATACTCCTTTTGGCGTATCTCTGTCTTCGCTTGACTCAGATAACACATCCTGTTCCTGCTTCTCTCTTTCTTCGGTTGCATTTGAACTAATTATCGTTTCTATTAATTGATGTTCTCCTTCTGGTACTATTGCCTTACATTGTTCATCTTCTAAATTATCTACCAGTAGCTGTTCATTTTTCTTATTAATATCTTCCACAAAATGAGCATCAACATTTGAAAATACAATGCTATCTTTATTAGAAAGTTCTGTTTGTGACTTTTCTCTATCTTCAGAAAAGTGCTTATTGTCTTGAAATTTATTTGTATTAATATCGGAACTTGTCAAAGATTTTTGCGTAATTTCATCGAGTATCTTCAGCACCTCTTCCGACTTCTGTATCGCTTCGTATCTTTCTGGTACATAAGATGACTTTTGTACGGTAGTAGATTTCTGAAGTTCAATTTTATCAAAGATTTCAGAGACTTCAAGACTTTCTTCCGAGATATCTTCATATTCAGGATCCTTCAAAATATCAAATGTTTTATTCACTACATGTGGCGATACATTGGATGCCACTAGTTCAGTATTTTCTGCTGTCTTAACGTCATTTACAATCATAGAATGTGTTGCATTTTCTTGGCTCTGTGCTTCACTTTCTCGAACTTCGATTGCTTGAGTATCTGTTTTATCGTGTGATATCGATTCTGGTTCAGTAACAGAATCTATAGAACGCTTAACTTCCTTTTCTATGATGTCCAATCTACTTTCAGTCACTTCGACTAAATTGTCAAGTTGTTCGCCATCCGAACTATCTTGTTCTATTAGGGGCTCCAAACATATTTGCTCTTCAGTTACGTCCTCTTCTTGTGTCTCCACTGTGTCCTTGCCTTTATTTGCATCTATGGGTTCCTCCTCTGCTAATTCTATTTTAACGTCAATCTCAAGCTCTGATAAACTCTCGCTTTCTACACTTCCCGGTTCTAACTCTGTTATAACAATTTCTCGAGATTTCGTTTCACTGTGACACGTATCCTCATCATCTTTAACCTCGACATGTACATCTACGTCTATAACAGATTCAGTATGAACTTTATTAGTTGTTTTATCTTCATTGATATTCTTATCGCTACCGATGTTCAGGGAAACAGTTTCTTTACCAGCTTCATCCAGTTTCACTTCATTTTCTTCTACTGATTTATCTTGTAAATTAAGGCTACTTGAAACTGATTTTCTTTCTTCATCTAATGCTTCTACTGTTTTTATTTCGTTCTTATTCCCTATAACATCTGAGTGGATTTCGATTTTTTCTCTGATTGAACTGTCCTCGATACTTTTTTCAACTTTATCCAATATTTTAGTTACAGAATCATAAATAGCCCTTTGGAATTCATCACTTTCTATACTGTGTATATTTTCTTCCTCGTTCTGTTCTTTGTCATTGTCTCTAGCTATTATATCCAATATATCCTCAATTTTTTCATCAGTCTTTTCAATACGAGAATCTGATACTGTTTCATCAAATTTCGTTCCACGAATATCGATATTTGTGGATTCACATTTTGGAATAAATAGAGATGCATCACCCACATCATCAATCGTGTTTCTTCTAAGAATTTCATCTTTAGAGTCATCTGAATGAGATATATCTTTTGTATGTAGGAATATGCTTGAGTCATCATTGAATAACTTAGAATTCTGAATTGGTGATTTCTCTAATGCAGAATTAGCAACATCTTGTTGAATATCAAACGAATCCGATATGGTCCAGTCGTCTTTATTGAAAGTAGTTTCATTCACAAAAGCTTCTTGTACCTGACTCTCATCTTTACTAATTTCTTTTCTGTTAATGCTTACAGCATGATCAAGTGTGTTATTATCGTTGAACTCTCTGGATTTATTCGACAGCAATTCAAAGTCCTGTGCTATTGAAGTCGGACACGCATCATTTATACCTTGGAATTTATCATTTTCTGCTTCTTTTGCACAATCTGTTAATTCTTTGAAACTCTCAATTGTTTTAATTGAACTCGACGAATGCGGAGAAATTTGCTGTTTCAATATTTTATTAACGTATTCTGTAATTATCGCCTGCTTTGCAACACTGTGCGAAAATTGTTTAGAAGTTACGTCACTCTTCTCTGAGTGAGTTTGTGCAATAAGTACATCGTTTATTATCGAACTGTGATCAATATCTGTATACTGATTCGAAGATTTATCATCTTTTTCAAGTAAGTTAGATTTTTCTGATGGTATCAAAGTACCTTTACTTGACTCTAATGAATTATGACTTTCAAAATTATGTGAATCAGCATAATTTTCTTCGACATTTTCTTCGGGAGAATATAAGATTTCAGATCCCTCGGTGCTTATGCTTTCCTTATCCTGTATCGTTTTTGTGTGAATTTCAGATAACGATCTAATATTAGTTCCTGCAGAAGTTCCATTCGATATTTTTTCATTTTTCTCATACAGACTTAAATTGTTATTCTCGATCATCACTTGAGAACGACTTGGATCATTCTCAATAACCTTAATGTGTTCTGATATTATGGATTTCTCGATTTCGTTCAAAATTTCCTTGCTTCTTGCCTTATAATCAATTTCTTGACTATTCGAAAGAGACACTTTATTTTGTTGTATTATAGCGGACATAACATTGTCAACTCCTTCCGTTATACTCTTATTGTTATTAAGGTTACTGAGTGATTTTAACTTTATATCGTTCGTCAAATACTGCGAAACGTCAGAATCGGTGTCCTTTTGATTTGATACAGCATCTTTGCCCTTATCCTCTTCCATAATCTCCACCTCATAAACTTCATCGTCCTTCTCCGTTTTTGAAAGTATCTCTGATATATCTTTCGACGTACTTTTCTCCTTATTTTGTAACTCATACTTTGTCTCTTCGTTTGGCTTTTTATTAAAACGCGTCATCATCATCTCTGATAGTATTTTCAGCTCATTTTCCAACGAGCTTATATCCTCATTTAAGTTCTGATTATTCAAACGTAAGAAGTCCACTTTTTTAGAAAAGTCAGTCACGTTGGCAGATTCAGTGTTGATTTCCTCACCGGAACTTTGAGCATCGTTGGATCCTCTCGAAGAAATATGCGAGTACTCGATACGTTTAGCCTCATTACCTCCAGATTGCGACGAAATGGTTCTAGTTCGAGACTGTTCGGAGAACGTGTCAAAATCAGATTTGTATTCCTTCAAATCCGACTGAATGGTAATTTCATTTTTAGAACGGTTAGTTTCCGATTGTGTGAGTATCTCTGTTTCAGATTTCGATGCGCTGATTTCGGTTTTAACATCTCCAGAGATGCTACTTTTCTTTGCTTCGGATAGACTTTGTCTGCTTTGTATCTCATCGATGTAGTGTCTAGTTCCATAAGGAAGATTCTTCTCAGAGCGTATTTCATCTGAAACTGATGACATCGAGGCAGAACCAATTTTATCGACTTCAATCTGTTCCGATATACTCTCGTCGAAAACAGACTGAGCACTGCGATTAACCGTGCTCATTTTTGCGGAGCTCAATTGCTCCGAAGTTCTTACGCTTCTAGAAGACTTGATCATTCTCTCTAAATGATTTTTATCATACTCAGCTTCGACGGTTTCGCCTCGTAATAAATTAATATGCATCGTGGGATCCTTTACCAGTAATCTTCTCGTGGTGAATAAATCGGATTCTGACCTGGATCTCAATAAATCGCTATTCTTAAATATATCTTGTATTTTCTTCAAGGGAATCTCAGGTACTTTAAAGTCTGCCAACGATCTTGATTCTATCGCTAATTTATCACTGTCTCTAGAAGCTCCCTTTTTCAACTCCAATTTCTTGCGCATTTCATAAATAGTCGTATCATATTTCTGTTCATAAACAAGAAGTTATTCAGCACGTGTAATACTTAAAACATGTCACTAAAAGACTAATGAATTGTTTACCTTAATTTGATTCAACAAATTCGCTTCCAAAGCCCGAAGTTTCTGCTTCGTCTGCTTTCTGGCTTCCCTCTTCAACCGTGACATCTCTATTCGCCTCTCGGCTAATTTCTCTGTTAGCAACTCTATTCTTCCTTCAATGTCGCTCGTGTCGGATGAAACAGTGGTGTCTATAAAATGATACACGCTCTTCTCTGATAGTTATCAGAGTCAGTTTTATGTAATTTATATGATTCAAATATTAAATTAAATTCAATAATATACATTATTGAGTGATATATACATATAGCATGCACTATCAATATCTTTTCATTTATAGAAGAAATATTTGCTCATATGCTTCATATATTACTTATATAAATTATTCTTGACTTATTTCACTTAGATAAATTAAACGTGATATACTATAATGTTAGTTATTTTACTTTTTTAAAAATAGCAAAAAACTCTTATAAAAAACTTGTCATATGTTTAAATAAAATAAGAAGTTGTGTGTCTGAAGATATACTACATTAAAATTACCTTGTTGAGAGAAAACGTTGGACGTTGCTGTCACAAGTTTCAGTGCAGCTTGTTCCATTCGTGCAACACGATCTTCTTCCGTTCTTAATTTTGCATGCCAAGCCATCCATTCTTCCACACAATTTTTGCGCGAAGTGAGCGCAGCTTCACGTGCGTTCAGAATTCTGAAAAACGTAATCACATCCGGTAACACAAATGCACTTTCCATAGTAATTCAATTAATTAAAAGTGAGTTAAAGTGAAAATCCCAAAGAAGTTTGGAATAATATGGAAAAGATTGTCTAATCACAAGAATGGAGCCGAATGTTCTTTGCCAGAGTGGAATACTGCAATAACAGCAGAATGCACATCGCCGGTGCACCAAATCTATTTTTACAATGCTTCACTTCATGGTGTGAATACGTGGTCTATTATTAGACCTGTTACACGTGTCTCTAGTGATTCGCAAGTTTATTAATTCAGCTCGAACGTTATATCAGAAACGCCTCTCAAAATCATAACAGTGAAATGTATAAATAGATTTACATTAACTCAAAGAAACACTGTGTACTTACTGTTCGAGCTTTTTGGATGTTTTCAAATTATGATCCTGCGACCTGACGACCACGGATTTCGAGTAATTTATGTCACTTTCTCCGGAACTGTGATGAGAAATGGCGAAATTACTAATTTGAGGTTTCATGGGCGCGTTGTCGAAGTTGTGCGCGTTTTTGTCCGAACTGCGAAAGGAATTCTCGTAGGCCTCCACATTTTTGTCCGACATCTTCTGACACAACACGTTTTCTTTGCTGTCGTAATCGTCTATTCTGTCTGTCAGTAATTTTAAATTCTTGTCTTTCGGGTGCTTGTCCATAAGCGCATTCTCGTCGTTCTTGTCGAGTTGAATTAACTCCTTTTCCATTTTTGTTCGTTTATTATGATGCTTGATAAACTCTTCCGACATTTGAGAGTTAGATTTGGAGCGTAATATATTCTCTGTAAGTATACTGGACGATGATTTACTTTTCTGACACTTCAAGCTTCTACGTTTGAAATTTGACTTGGATTCGGAACTGTATTGAGTCTTTTTAGACATATCAGTCGGAATTGACTTGCTGTTTCTTTTAGAACTTTTTGAATGTGTTTGTAAAATATCCTCAGAGACCTGAGACGATATGGACGTTTTTGACACGGTGTCTTGACTGGCGGAACTTACTTCTTCGGACACGATTTCGCTATTCATGGCAGTAGGTTTCAAAGATTCTCTTGGTGATACAATACTCTGAAAATGATTATCAATTACCTGAGAGGGTTTTGACTTTTTCGACAATTCTTCCACCACGGTATCGGACTCTGATTTAGCCAGTTCAGAGATAGATTTATTTAAATTTTGTTGCAATAATTCAGATATGTTGGGAGACTTTTCTTTCTCGAAAAGATTTTTCCCAGGAATGCTCATGGAATGATTCGATATTAATTTTGGATCAACCGAGTGTTGATGTGACTTCAGTCTTATAACGTCTGTTCTAGGCATCTTTTCCTCGAATTTTCTCGACTTTATCTCATACTTGGATTTAATTCCATCTTTCTGCGTTTTATAAGGACACTTTTCTTGGGGTATATTACCCTGCATAGCTTCGTTAGATTTGTCGAACCGTAAAAACGCAGCATTAGGTTCCTCGACGAAATTCGTAAATTTATTACTTTTCGGCAGATCAGTTTTCGAGAAGTGCAACTCGTTTTCTGACATTTGCATACGCGCGTCTGTTTGAGATCGATCATGCTGAGATTTATCAGAATCGACTAAAGAACTCATAGAACTGTTACTTCTTATATCGTAACCCTTCATCGGACCAGATAATCTTCGTGGGGATTGACTATCCGCGCTTCTTTTTAGTTTTGTTAAAATATTTTTAGTAGACATTTGAGGGTTGAACATATTTCTTTGCTTTTGCAACATAAGCTTGCGTTCTTGACTTGCAATTTTGTGAAGTTCTTTCAATCTAACAACAGAAAATTGATTATGAAAGGGAAATATTTATGTGAAAAAGAAATAAAATATTTTTACATACGAAGAAATACAATACCTATTCATTTCATCTTTTTCTTGTTGTAACTTTAACAACAAAGCTCTTTGCTTCTTTTTCACAGAGCTAACACGACTATCTTGGCCAGTATCCCTTAATGCTCGTTTCTGCTCCTCTAATTTCACTAATTTTTTAGTTCGATCATTTAACGTCTTTTCACGAGATTTAAATAACATCTCGATTTTATCGTTTCTCTCTTTCTCATCCTGTATTAACTGTGCAATCTATAAATACACGATATATTTAATATCAATTCATTTTCTATGGAGAAATTTGAATTTCCAACACTTACCTCTAGATCTAAATATTTATTGAAAGAACAAGTTACATCCCGAGTAGAAATGCTGATCTCAGTACCAGTTTCTGTTCGTATAGATGACGTGGTTTCGTGTAAACTTATTTCCGACATTGTTCTTAATTTACTGGGCAACGATATTTCTTCTATTTGATCTAAATCTTCAAATTGTTCCACAGAATCTAAAGAGAGATGTGGGACTTCACTATCGCCAACGAATCCTCGTTCATACGGTATTCCACATATTTCTGAACATCTACTCTGTATATTTCGTCGAGTTGAACGTATATCCGTTTGTGTTGCCATATCATTCACTGTTTGAGTTTGTACTTCTACAGCCTTAACTGCTGGTTTAGTTATTTTATTTAGATTATCAAACTCATTTGCCATAGTTTGACTTGTAGTATGATGTACTGTGTGATTTGAAAATGCTGTATCAATATTAGTATTTCATTTAGTAATTGATGTTTCTCATACACCATAACAAAAAGTATGTTAATTCCTCACCTTTATCAGTACTAACAAGTTTGTGCAATTTACTTGTCTCATTGCAGTGTTCTACATCATCAATGCTTCTTTCATCTACCGCTTTAGAAAAATGCGATTTTACTGGATCACTTGACTGACTATGCTGTAATGGTAACTCTTTTTCTTGATCTTGTTTAACATTGTATAAACATTGTTCAACTTCCATGACCTGTCTCAATGATTCATTAAAAGAATCAAGAAGATGCAATTCAGCTTGAAATTGCATATGTAAGGCAGTTGGATGTAACTAAAATTATAAAAGCATCTTTGTAGCATAATTATAAACTAAATAAGAAGAATATGTATATTTATACATATTGTGTATGCACTTACCAATGGAATGCTTTCTTGTTCTAAATCAGTTTTACCTATATGCTTTGAACACTTAGAATCAGCTTCTATATTACTGTTTTGTATAAATTGCCTTTTTCGTCTAGATCGAGGCATAAGATTCATATCTGGTGTTATTAAATCACAAAATTCCTCTTGTTGGGAACGATTTTCATCTCTGAATGAAATTTTTCTTGGATCTAATAATGCATTTGACAATACACTATCATTTAAATTCGATTCATTGCTATTACTCGTTTGCTTAACTGTAGTAGCAATACTCTGTGTAAATGATTCTTCTTCTTTTTTTGTGTTCACGCTAGTGCACTGTGTTAAAGAATCATCTGTATATTTTGAATCTTCAGTCGTTTTATTTGATTTACCTACATTAATACTTTGTACAACTTTTTCAGAATCTTTGTTTTTTATTTGCTGTGTGGAAATAGTACTTGGACTATGAGTTCTTACACTTACATTCGAATCTGTTACACTTTCTACACCTTCAGACTCCTTGGAGTTCATTATGTACATTTTGTTATCCATTTTACTTGTTGAAGGTTTTACTTTTTCAGACCTCTTACTTTGTTCCTTAAACAGTGGACTTCCTGTTTTTCCTTGAGATTGACATGTCATCTTATGCTGTCTAATTTGCCTATTCTCTGATGAAAATACATGTTTCTGATGATCCACTTGCTTTAACATATATAAATCATCTTTATATCTATAATCAAAATTTTCGAACATATTCCTAGACTCTCTGACTGTAACTTTGTCTGGTATTTTCGTACATTGTTCCCAAAGTGATTCATTACTATAAGATCTATTCTTAGATTCTAAAGAGGTATCTCTTGATTTTAACGATCTAGTATTAATAGATCTATGCCTTTTATCTCTAACTTTTTTAGTAGTTGATGTTGCAAAATTTTTTGTTTTTGGTTTTGATGGAACAAAATCACTTTCCCTTGGCATATGAAATGGCAATCTATCATTTTTTAATTTTCCAGTTAATACATTTTCACTAACATTATTAGAAAAATCTTTCCTAGAAACATGTCTGGGACTCCTAGATCTTTTAGAAAAGAATTGTGTTATCTCATCCTGTTTAGAGAATAAAGAATCATCTTTTCTAATTCTCTTAGACCTGTTTTCCTTTTCTCTAGAATTTTCTCTAACATATTCTTTCTTCTTTGATAAATTTGAAGATATAGAAATATTTGGCACCTTCAGTGGCTCTATTTCACTGTTAATAGTTGATGATACATCTGATGTTGAAAAATCTAGTCTTCTTTGAACTCGCTCAAAACTTTTTATTGGTTTATCTACTCTTTCATGAATTAGCTCCTTTGAAGGTGTTTCAAATTTTGGTGATATTAATTCTTTTGATGCACAATTTTCTCTATTAGAGAAATCTAATTTCTTTGCAGAAATTTTCAAGTCTGGAACTTTTAAAGGTCTTATAAAATCCATTTTTTGTACGACCTCATGTAAATTCTGAATACTATCAGATTTTAATACCATTACAGATTCAGCTGCATTTTTATTATTTGGTTCATGTGTCTTTCTACAGATTTCAGAACCATCATCTAAAGCAAGTTTTCGCTTTACAGCACTTATAAATGTGAAAGGGTATGACTGAACAGCATGATATGATAATAAATTTTCTAAACCTTTCAAGTCCAATTCAACTGACAAATGAGATGATTGGTCTTTAGATATTTGCTTGGCAATATAATCTTGCTGTTGTTGATATTCAATATCTTGCTTAACTTGAGCTGCCTGAAATTATATATTAGATTATAATTTAATAATGTAAATTATAATGCTTTTCATTTGTATAATCATGTTACAGTAGATTCCCTATCATCTGGATCCACTTTAATCAATTTCTGCTTTAATGATCCACATTTTTGTAGGGAGG
Organism: Habropoda laboriosa; assembly: GCF_001263275.1. Taxonomy (NCBI): domain Eukaryota; kingdom Metazoa; phylum Arthropoda; class Insecta; order Hymenoptera; family Apidae; genus Habropoda; species Habropoda laboriosa. Next base: position 466,745 of record NW_017100137.1, on the reverse strand, counting down.
CCCAACAAGAAAACAATTGACACAATCCATGTTACACAGCTCATTCATGGTTCATAGTATTTACCATAAAGGAAACTTTAATCTAACATTTTTCAGACTTTTTTTTAGCAAAAGATATTTTTAGATAAGAATGAATACACTGCAGTGTAATGACATTATAATTTCTTAACTGTATTTTGATCACAGTTAGTTCACATGAACATATAATGTTATTACATATTATATCTATATTTTATACGTAAATAATAAACATTATATATATATAGTTTATTTTAATGACAAGCTATAAATCATATTTGACATATACTTTTCCATTAACTGACCATTCGTTTATCCAACCACAGGTCTGGTCCCATATGAACAAAAAAGTAATAGTACAAAATACAAAGTAAAACTAATAAAATTAACTTACCGCTGCAGATGTTTCAGCACGTTGAACAACAATATCAGGATCAGAAAAAAAGACATATTTCTTTTTCACATTAATATCTTCCTTCTTGGAACTGCTTTTCATATTTCTATAATTGTTGTATAGTAATGGATTTATATGTAATTACTACAACCTTGTCCATGCTTGTGAATATGGATAATAAATGTCAATCTACAAATATAATTTATCAGGACTAAACATATGTATTTAAAAAATTATTTAAAAATTGTGATTTTAACAATAAATAATTGCTTGTAATTACTATTATACGAATGTAAATATCTTCAATTATTATAAACTTTTTTATTTCTTATTATTGAAGTGAAATAAATTTAATTGTTAGCGTATTTTATGAAATAAATTAAACAATTTGTATTTTGAACGTATAACACTTGAAAATAATGATGAAGTTATGTAATTAAACTATAAGCTCAATTATAGAAAAACTTACATTAGAATATTTAATACAATTACAATCTGACGTAGGTAAAACGATGAATTTACGAAAAAACGTTAGGCAAGTTTCAACGTATTTATAACCTAATTTAGGACGCCATTTTTTATAAATATGTTTTATAAAATCAATTTTTAAACGTTTAACGAAGAATTACATATACGTTTCCAATCGCCTATAAAAAAACAGGGCTTCCATGTACCATACATCATTCACATTTTCATAATTTCGAACACAATAACTCATCACAACGGTCATTTGTAAACGATAATCACGTGGTACTTTGCGATTTGCTACTTGCACAAAATTGAAAACATGGCAACGACAAAATGTAAATGATCGATAACACAGTTATTTGTACACGCAATGTACATACTAATGATATGAAAAACGTAACTTTCATTAATGATCCACTAGGTATTACATGAAATTTCTGTTTATAACGTGAAATATTACAAGAGTAACGTCAAATGAAAAAAGCGGCAACCGTTCGTAATATTAAACAGACACATATTAGTCGCTCTTCTTTGAACGTCTTAAATTTCTGCAATTCTGTCAGTCCTGGCAACATCGATCTTGGAGAGCATGAAGTGAGCGGTGAACACAAAATATATGCACGTGAATTAATCGAAAAAATAATTTCGAGTTTTTTTCTTTTAACGAATATTTATGTTAAAAAATTTAAAAAAGTGTACATATAAGTTAAATTCCAAACAGTAATTACAATGAAAATATTAGAAGCAAGTGTTAATAATTATTGCAAAAAATACAAAATTAAATTTAAAAAATTTTTAATTAAATAA
>NW_017100137.1:440235-465009 GCF_001263275.1 Habropoda laboriosa | reverse complement strand
TATTTTCTGCCTATAAAAAGCAATGACAAGTTAAATATTTTTAAATTCTGCGTACACTTTTATGACATAACAATTAAGTGTAATTTAAATTCGTTCACTATTTTTATGTTTGTAAAGACTATCTATATATTTGAAGTTACGTATAACATGGTAACGTGACATAATTCTTGTTATAGAAAACGTGGGATATTATTTAACATAAAGTACATATAGTTATCAATCATGGTTTTCCTATTACGAAGTTGCATTTTAAGCGGAAAAAAATTATTCACACAAGAAGTTGTAACATTCAAACATCTTGTTACACATCCTACATACAACAATATTTTAAAGGTTAGAAATTTTTCTTCGAATTTATAAAAGAATGTGATTACATGTATCATAAATTTAAAAAGATTGTTTTAACTAGTTTTTCACAGTATGTATGTATTTGTAGTATGTTTCTTCTTTGTCTCTTGTTTTGTAGTATCTATGTTAAGTTTAAAGATATATACATTTTTCTTAGAGAAAGTAATAAAGAATTATGTTTTTTGTTACTGCAGAAATATGTACCACTTTTGCAAGTAAAACATTTCTCCACCGAAAAAAATGAAAAAACTGAAAGAGAAGTAATATACCATGGAATTTTACGGCCACGAATTCGTAATGTTAAAATAGTGTCTGTTTTTTCTTCAGTTCTATCAGTCATAGTACAACCTTTAATTTTTTTAAAAGCTATTGACACTGATAACGTATTAAGCATAGGAATATCATTTGCAATTGTGAATTTATTTATTATATCTTCTCCAATATTGATATATATGTTCACAAAGAGGTATGTGATTAAGTTGGAGTATTGCCCCCAAAAACAAAATTATGTTGCTCATTTATATGGTTTTTTCTTGAATAAAAAAGAGGTATTTATATCTCTTTAAAATTATTCTATATTTATTTATTTATACTATTCACATAGTATAATTACATATATATATTTCAGATAACATTTACTCCAGCTGATGTAAAGGTAAATGATAATAAAAATGGAGCTTTCACAACCTGTCATGTGAAAAACATTCCAGTATTTTTCGACGAAAATCAGTTTTTAGATGCCAAGCACTTTTACATTATCATGGGATATAAAAAGCCATCAGATTTTATACTGAAGAAAATTAATGTAACTCCAATCAATCAATTGCCAATTATCAACACGAGTCACCAGTTAGAAAGTAGAATTAAGAAAAATAACTAATTTAACATTTGTGTAGTTTCATTTATTACGCGGCCGTTTAATCTAAAGTTTTTATACATTATTTAAAAGTACTATGTAAGTTGCTAGGTACAAAATATATGTACAATACATTATTACACAGAGATTATATACTGAAAAATACAGTACCAAATTACTAAAGCATGAAGTAAATTAATTTTTTTAATTTCTTCTTTTAGTTATTGAAATTGTAAGGAGTATTACAAATCTCTAGTCGCCATTTATAATTTTCTTTGTTCATGCCTTCAATTGTATAATCCGCGAATAAAATGCGTTACAAATAAAAATAATTTTATATCCAGTAATTAAATTTTGAAAAGCTAATAAAAGTATAAATACAACGTGGTAACGTAATTAGAGTGTCAAATGTTTTTTAAATATAGTCTCAAAGTATAACAATAGTTTTAAGAGTAATACATTGTAATTTGGTAATCGTGCAAGAATGGCGAATACGTTATTAAAAAGATCACAGATTGTAATCATACTCTTTGAGTTCATTTCAAAGGTATGAGCAAAACAGTTATGCCGTATCAATTGTGCAATCACTGTACACTAAGCTGGGAGTAAATCAAAATCGTCCGAAACATGTACCATTGGGACATGAATATCTTCTATCTGTGGTGTTGCTTTAAATTCACATAATCCAACTTCCTTCAGTTTCCATTCCCAATCCATTCTTTGTACAGCATGCAATGATTCAGCCTCATTGTGATGCCTGAGTAACATTGCTTCCTAAAATAATATTTTTGTTTAATACTTTATGTATCACGTTATTGTAAACTGATACGTGTAAAGAGATTTGTTAATTGGTTTTCACATAATGTAACTTAATTTAACCCGAATAATCAAAGACAATACACGGACGTACAAATATCTGTATAAAAATTTAGATATAAACATAGAACCACTACAATTTTTACCTTAATTTTTTCCCACTTGTCATCTACATCTTGTAACCAACTCAAAAATAATCTGCCATTATATCTGCTCCTTGCGTTTCTATCTTTCTCTTCTTGTTCTGGAGTAATGACATTATAAACCTCTTCATCCTTTAATATTGTACAAACAGAAAAAGGGAGGGATTGATTGGCAAGAGCTCTAGCAGCCCTACCATGTACTCTAAGTATTTCTTGTTCCACCGAAAGAACTAGTTTTTCTTTTTCAACAACGTGCTGCATCCTAAGACGGTATCTCTCTTTCTCTTGTTCAATATACAAGTCCTTCATAGCGCCTTGTAATCCGACCGGAGGATTAACATTCGGTTCTTTATTCGCATTTCCAGCTAATACATATGTACAACGATTCATTAAATAATCCTTGAAACCCTGAGGCGGTTTTGGTTGAACCGGAAAAAGGCCTTTTCTTCTTCGTTCAATCTAAAAGAGTGAAAATAACAATCTACCTGCAATATCTCTCGTAAACAACTTCTCGTATGCATTAATAATATTAAATATATAAACCTGTTTTCTAATGTTTAAAAACAGCTGATAACAATTAGTGATCGGTTGATCGTGCGGATGAACTTCTGGACCTGTATTCGTCGCTTCGGATGCTTCATTGGAGGCAGCTGTAGCAGCTTGTTGTGCTTCTTTATTGGGTTTCATTTTTCTCTTTCTGGGATGAAGTTCAACAGGCGGTGCTGGAGTGCCCGCGTTCGTCGTTGTCGATGAGGTAGTTGTAGAAATGTTCTCTGAATTTTCCGTCCCGTTATCTTTCTGACATTTTCCACTAATTTCGTTGTTCTTTTCTGATTTCTCTGCCATGACGTTTGTCTTTGAAACGGTGTTATTATTCGAGACTTCTGTCGAGGTACTCTTGCTCAATTCAGAACCAGTTGTTTCAGGCGTTGGTGAGTGATGCCGTTGTTGTGGAGACGAATTATTGGAACGATCCGTTGAAGCAGCAACTGGTAAAGGAGATGAATTCGAATAATTCCCATTACCCGCAGTGGCAGAATTTTCCTTCAGGGTGGCTGAACCGTTGCTGCCATTACCAGATCTATGTGAACTTCTGAGCACTCTCTGATGATGTGTCGATCTTTCTTCACCATGTAGAGCACCGCTGAAATCCTTTTTATCTTCATTTTTAGTGCTATTTCCACTCTCCGTAGGACTCGTTGTACCACTGTTGGACTGATTCTGATCTTTATCCGTGGAATCATTACTATTAGAGCTAGCGACTACATAGGGCAACTGATGACTCCTGTTTGATGTGCTTTTTCCGTTTCTATTACCTTGCTCTTGCTCGGATGTGGTACTTTGTGGAATAACTATTTTTAAGGGTGGTACTTTAGGAGCTGAATTAGAATCCGAACCCTTCGATCGATCGTCTTCGCCGTCGGATTCAGGAGGCGCTGGTGTGTTTGTTTTACTGTTAGTGGTAGAACCAGGAGGATTCGAAGGTTTGGGACTGCTCGCCATTGAAGTACTTGGACTTTTTCTATCTGCATTGATCGAAGTTGTATTTTGATTACTTTTACCAGAAGTTGTTCCAGATCCCTGTTTACCCGATTTTGTACACTGCAGAAAAAAGAACACAGAACCATTAATCTCCTTAATTGATTTGATGTAACTACAAGGTATCGTCAAGTTGGTGGTAAAATCTAAAAGAAGGATAATCCTACGTGAAATAATAAGTCGACAAATGTGAAGTGTTATTTTTTTGTATGAAATTTCATCCTCGAATAAATCAATGGCAAATATTTATTAAGTTTACAAAAGTGTTAACACATAAGGTATGGTTACATTGGTAAAAACTCGAGAATTATTTCCACCAATTTTTATGTTATCCAAAAACAATTCGTTATCTAACTTGATGTAAGTTACGCTTTTGATCTATTCTTTAATGTAAAATCATCCTCTTTCAAGTTATTCCACCAGTACGATCACAACATTCCTACATTAAACTACAATAAACAAACCTTTTCTCCTGTGTTGGCAGCATTTCTACCAGTACTCTGTCTTCCCGTGGTGGTGCCTTTCAAATTTTCTTTCACAGGCTCCGAGTCTTTCCGTTTCTTCCGGCGATTCTCTTCGTCCTGTTCCTCTGTATTGTCGCTTTCAAACGCGCGTTTAGACGAAGGCGACGCTGAAACCGCAGGGGCATCGTCGGTAGTACTTGATGTGGTGGTTGTTTCACCGGAAGATGTTGTTGCACTACCAGCGGTGGACACGTTGTTACCACCACCCTGACCACCCTGACCGCCGGCAGACTTACTGCCATCTTTGTCTTTCTCGGGATTAGGATTCGGCGATGAGCTCGCACCTCTGACCGGTGTCGGCTCCTTTGAACTTTTGAACTCGTACACATCGCCACTGTCACCAGTAGACGATGTGTTCCCAGAGGCACTAGAGCCCGAGGCGGCATTCACGGTCCCTGACGAGACGTTTGACGACGTCTTCGACGAAGTTTCCATTTGACCTTGGTTCTGCAAACATTGTTCGTTTACTTAAAAAATGATACAATTTGACACATACGTATGACGTAACGAACACGTTACGAATCGTGTATACACACTACTGATAAAAAATTTGGAAGCACTTTTCGAGACTTTTACGTTCTTTGTTATAACATAAATTACACGGTAACAGTATTAAATAAGGGGTAATTTAGTTATATAAATTATTCATTAAATCAACTATTTTACGATAAAAGTTACGTTTCCATTGATATGTATGCATGTGTATAACCGTATTGCAAATTTCTAACATTCTTCGGAAGAATTTTTTTAAATAATCAGATGTTAATGTACGCTAAGCTTTTTATAAATATTTTTTAAATTGCATTTTATTCTCCCACATAGTTTAAAATCAACTATATATTTATTGTCCTTCAAGAATTTATTACCAATAGCACCTCCTAAGCATAGGAGGTAATAAAGTTAAGTAACACATCATTGCCTTAACTACATATCATGTAAAATGAACCATAAATGACCATTTTTCTTATTCTTTTTGGCGGCCTATCATTTAAGAACCCATAAATGCTTCCAAAGTGTTTGTCAGTGCTATATACTCGTATCACAAATAATACAAGTATTTTCTTGTTTATTCTTACATTATCATGTATCGTTTGTAGAGTGCTTTACACATAACACTTATCGTCATGCTTTACAATAGTGACCTCGCCACCGTCTACTAATTGACGCGCACCATTAGAACACTTACTATTCTTACAAACACATACCTAACCGATGATAAAGCGAATTCATATTAATTTTCAGCGAGACCGTAAGAACTATAGTCATCGTAGTTAATAGTTAACAATACAATCATTAAAAAGTTGGTAAATTTTTTTTTTTTTTTTTTTTTTTTACAAACAACTCTATTCCATTAAGCACTTTTCTGCAGTGTATATTACCGTGATTTCTCGAATCGCTCTGTCGCTTGTAATCTAATAGTTGTCCCTCGATACTCTCGATTCTCGAAAGCATCTCTCGTTAGTGAATCAGAACGATTCGAGCGTTCAAAATCGCGCGCTCACTCAAGGTGGATTTCCATCGAGCAACCTATCACATACCGATGATGTATATAGCGTGTTTCTGAATTGTGAATAGAAATTTAACCAGGTAAAAGAAAACATTAAAAAAAAAAAAAACTAAACCCATTTTAATAAATAGAAATTAATAACTTAATTTTTGAAGTTATTCGATTCTTTAGTTTAATTGCCCTATATGTGTCTGTACATACCATAAAATAACTAATAATAAAAGAAACTTGAAGCAAATGTTCAAATTATTGGCCGTGACATAACTTAACTACTAAATACACGGAGCCATTTTAAATAACAGAAAGGTTAAGGAATTTACAATCCTTTGAGAAAATAATTAAAAATAATGAAATATTTTTTTATAGCTATAATTACTACACTGATATTTTTATCTTATAAAGTGTTTAAAATAAATTATGTTTCATGAATAAATATTTTATGCATATCGTACAACTTATACTGAAAATTCAAACAAATCCAAAATTTTATGCGACTAAATTAATTACTTCATTATCTCCTAGTATTACCAAATGGATACGAGTGAGAATAAACCTTAAACGTTTTCCAAGTGCCAAAATGTTTTTATGAATTACTTATTTGTCATTTAATATACAGGAATAAACAAACAAATACTTTTCTACAGCTGCTGAATAATTTGAAAATGAAAGGGTTACATCTCTGCTTATAGTTCAGAAACAGCCCATACACATGTGACGGTACCTCCTACACTCTACCACCAGAGGGATTAACTGGCGAAACATAAACCTTTCTCACAAGTCCCCCCACCCCTCTATCATTTTCCTCCTTCCTCAAACCTTCCACAACATAAGATTCATGCACATATGTATGTGTATACCTGTGCGTTCATGCCGCCCTGACGGGAGTTAGTAGCGCCCCCTCCTTTCTTTTCATCCCTCGCTACTCGCACCTGGTTGAGTCGAAGCGTCACCCTCGGCGAGCTTCCAGACTGCCCGGTTCCCGATCTATCGACTGTGGAGAACAAAACGCCGGTTAATTGCGGGAACAACCACGAGAATGCCAGGGGAACGAGTTTCCACGAAACCAGTACTACTCCTCTGGCACCGAGGGAGAGAAACACGGAGGACGGTCGAAGGAATCGAGAAGAGAGAAGGTAGCCAGTGGGAGGAGGAGGTGGAAGGTAGAGGGGGAGGGGGACAGGAGTATTCGAAGAGGGAAGGACAAGGATAGTGTGTAAGAGTTTCAAGGGGAATTGAGCCGCTGCTTGCGATCATCGGAGGATACGGCCGTTAATCACGGGGGCCCCCGGGAGAAACGAGTTCCCCGAGAAGAGTGGGAGATAGAGGGGGGCTTCCCGATCCGCGATCGATTCATTAGTGGCCTTTTACCAGACGATCGCGTTACAGGAAGAAGTGCTATTAAACTCTTTATTCGCGTCGTTGCAGTGCGCCGCGCGACCAGCGCGGTAAGTGGAGCTTACCGGCCGTTGGAATCGAGTCTCGATCCCTCAAGCGCGAGTGTCTTACTTTTGGGTTTAACCATGCATACCACTGTTACAAGGGAACTGCGTTCCTCTGTATACTGTACATCGAATAAACCTCTATTTTGCAACGTCGAATTCAGATTATCTTCCTTTTAACTTTTATAGATCTGTTTCATCTATTTTTCATTACAGTATACCGGATACTTATGCTTTATATTTTAGTTATGTAAAATAACATATTTTGATTTGTTAGTTCTTATAATATTTATGTCTACGTTAAATTCTGATAATTTATTTTGCATTTCACAATGTATATCATAAATTTACTAGCTGTAGATCAATTTTAACCGATCAGATTCCTATCACCATTCCGTTAAAGAGGTTAAGACGAATATATTCGACGCCACGATTAACAGGAAAACGTAAACGGAATACTAAACGAAATACTACGGTGTACGTGACAAGCGTGCGTTCATTAGAGGCACGAAAGGATCCACCGGGGCGAGATACAATTACGGCACGCCGCGTATTCGTGTCAGAGTATATTTTAACGGGCAAGATTGGCCCGCGAAATTCACTCGAACCGAGCAAGAAAACTTATCTCAATGGCGAGGCAATAATATCGGGGCTTGTCCCGGCGATTTCACGGAACGCTTGTTTCGAGAAATTCTAGGATACCGGTGGAACGTTGAAAGCGAGGCTGACGCAACCTCTGCACGATCAATATGTAATTGAATCTACGAGTTAACGCGACGTCCCAATATAATTTCGGTATTCGGATCAATACACCGGCCAAAATATTATATACACATATTGTGCCAACATCGTTTCCACAAAGATCCTTTGCGGTAAATAACGCTGCACTTTTATTAAGATTTCTTTTGGTTGGTCATTGATCGTGACTCCCCCCACTTACGACCGCCATTACCCCTCCCCCCACTCGCTCTGTTGGAAGAGGGAATTGTGCCAATGAAACTTGGCGCTCGTGAATAGTGTATCCCAAAATACATCAACTCCGCTAGTCAATGAATTCGTGGCTGTTCGCCACTTTTACGACATTAACGATTCACGGAAATAATGGCCCTCCGTGTGCGGAGTCAATGCTTTCTAATTAGTTTAGGATATTTCGTTTAGCTTGATTGCATCGCTTTAGAATCGTGTTTTGATATCCTTATTGAATATTCCAATAAATTAACAATGGGCATATACATATATAATCCGTGTAATTGTTTATGTAGAATAAAAATGTAAATGTGAGGTTAAGAAAACAATTTGCTTTTAAAACATTTTACATATAAAAAATAAACTAGTACACGATATTTATTTTCAACCAACCAATAATAAAGGATAGTAAAATTAATATATTGATCGTATACTAATTCTTAAATGAATGGTTAAAAATAAACCCGAGAACATTCTATCTTAGACGAGAAAACAATACAATACATTCTGTCATTGCAATTAGAGAACAGTTGTTCTCGAAACGCAACACAGGCCTAATGACGTTTCAAATTAATCGATGTTCTTCCCTCTCTAATCGTTTGAACAAAAGGTACGTTTGTCGCTAGTGTCGCAGTACGCAAAAGTGCACGTAGTGCAATTGTACCGTCTGGAAAGAGAGTATGTACATATTTGTGGAACATTCTTACCGCGAAATGATGATATCAAATATCATGGTGTATTCACATACGTGCTTCTCTGAATACAACGTATATTATTTCGTGATGTGTAATATCCCGCGCCCTCCCACTTCCTGCACAATATCTGCCTTGAATTACCGATGCGTTAAAAAAATTATCGAGTACCAGCACGATTTATCGGACGCGTCATGCTAATCGAGATAATTGCGTTTCACAATTCACCAAATATTACGCAAATATTAACCCGCGAGCGGCAATTATACGAAAATTCTCTGCGAAATACCTTAAACGAATAATCGACCGCTGACTAATTCAACGTTAACATTTAACTAGATCAAATATTGAAGATCGATAAGATAGTTGAAAACGTACAATTTCAAAGGATACGGATGAACCATTTTATTTCGTTCGAAGATATTTCGCGGGAATATCGTCGTTTCTCCTTCTTCGTTTCGTTCCTGACCTTGCAAAACATGGACCGAGAGAGCGAGTTTTTAGCCGGCCAGTAAAGATACCGTAGACTTTTTGACCGATAGCGAGGCGCGCTTTATCGAATACTGTTTGCGCGAGAAGTTCATTAACTTGCTGCGATAAAGGTACTTATACGACCAATGACATAAACTGACACATGACAATTGCTTATTAGCATCATGTTACACGAATCATTCTTTTGAAATTAAATGTTAAGCGTGAAAATGTGTCGCGTAAATTTACTTTTCTTTATCTTTCAAATAAAAAAAAATTTACCTAAAATTTGCATAAAAATTCGATTAGTAGTTTTTAATCGTTGAAAAAATACGAATTCACGGCTGAAGTCAATTTCTCCACCAACGTTCCGTAATGACCTATCGGTAAGTGAAGTACCGATTCGAACATAGTTATCGATCAGCACAGTGACGAAATATGTTACAACGAGAATCAAGGTCAGCTACGTTCGTAAAGTGTCGCTGTTTCCTCCTACGGCCCTCGTCCGTTGGTTTATATTGTGAGAGATTAGCATATCGCTCGAGCTGTGAAGTTTAAAAGATTTCAGCTACATTGAAAGCGAGCATGGAGCACAGTATATCGTGCTTCCAACATACTCTGCGAAACGCACCAAAGTAGGCAACCGGTTCCGATCTTTGCTATATACATGCGCGTTTAATTGCCGCGGTTAAATATTTCCGAGTGTTCGATTCAACTTCGTTAACGCGGCCAATAAAACTTTATGGACTTAAACGGTGATATCGGCATGATTTTTGCGTTAACACATTGCGACGCGGTCGATAACCAAACCGGAATATTAATCATGAGAATAAATCATTCAGACACCTGTGCTTTATTTGCATCGAATATTCTCTACGGTGAATTTCTGTAGAAAAACAGAGACGTAAATAATCCAAGTAAGCTCGTTAGAAAATAGTACGCGTTTGCAGCGACTGCAACACAGACCCCTTTCGGAGGTGCGATCACCCTAGTGGTGTCGATGGACGCAGCCCGCGAGCGCAAACGTGTCCGATGTACTTGCCAGTCAGTGTGCTCCCTCTCTCTCACTCCGCAGTTCTCCCTCTTTCTCACCCCCACCTCTCACTCGCTCTTTTCTCTCTCACCTCAGTAGAAGTCTGCTTTTGTCCCTCTCTCGTCTTCGACAGCGAACACCAACGAAGAGATGTGTTCCAAGGTTCGGCACTCCCGTTCGCGGATACGACGCTTCTTCCTCTACAGCTAGGTTAATACCGAAGTGTGGCGAATGAGAAACGACAGTGATGCCAGGAAGAATGAGAAAAAAACACGTTCGAGTTAAGAAAGTTGAAACACGCGCCGAGCCACGTGGTCGCTGCTACCAGTACTTGCTAGTAACGGTACTTTTGGGTTATCCGATAACGGCCGGAGGGTTTCGAGCGTAAACGAGCGTAGTCACGAGCGCATACCTGACGAGCGCGACAGACCACCGACTGCACCGGATCGTGACGATCTAAAGGTTCCCGATAGATTACCGCGAAAGGCCGAGAAGGACAATACGCGACGACCGAGCGCGACGATAGCCGAGCAGAGGTTCAGTAGCCGCGGCAGCGGCGTGTGTACACTACTGCCGCTCGCACGGCTTCCCATACAACGTGCCAGAGCGAAGACACTGAAAGCTAAGAGAGAGAGGAACCGGCCTCTCGCGACTGTGTCGCCGCGTCTCCGTCTCGACCAACTTCTACTACCAGGCGCGGCACTGCACCGTGCGCACGATACCGACGCGTCACTGCTCGGGAATGTCACGTCTAATTAAGTGCTGTTTCTGCATCGGTCGCTATTATTACCGATCGGTGGTGATTGCACGCTCACGCGTATCCGCACCGCGCTACGCGGCCGATGCGTTGTGTGCGCGCCCAGCTTGTACGTACACTCGTTATGGCCCCGTTAAATATTTATAATGAACCTATGTTTCCCGTGGTAGGAAAGACTTTCTTTAGTAACTGCAACGAAGTTTTTGGGAATGGATTTCACAATGCAACGAGAGCTTAATTTGTTAGGTTGATTTCAAATGATGCGGTAAATATGATTCTGTTCAGTGAAGAATGGATATAAAACTCTTTATTTTCGTATTTCTATCTTTAGTTCTTACTGTGCAATTGATTAAACCAGCTTGGATATAAATACACGAATATTCGTGTTTCGTATGTATATACAATATAGATATACTTTTTAGTATTCTCTTTCTCATCATGTATGAATTGATATTTTTCATAAACTAATAACATTGTTCTATGAAATAATTCTAAAGGAATTTGTATGCATAAATGACAATCAATTTTTCATATTGAATTTTTTTTATAAAAAATTGTAATAAAAAGAATTGTTGACCAGGAAAAATTTTCAATCGTTATGTTTTATCACTTTTTAAATATATGTAATTCAAAAAGTATTAATTTCTATTAATAATTCTAATAATAATAATACTACATGATATCGATATCATATGACGTATTTTACATTGTATATAAAAACAGAGCTAAATACAGAATTATGATAATGCAGAATTTTGAATTATATTTTAACACGCCTGTCACATTCATAATACAGGAACTTGTTGAGTAACTGCTAGGTCGGTAAACACGATCTTCGTTATGCCGGTGGACCGACGTAGGAAAACCGTATCACCGGTTATCAATAAATAGTTAACATTAGCAAACAAAAAAAACACCGAATTTTACTTGATGGTAAATGCATTCTTTAAGATTATCATTTTGTTTTATAGTGCAGTAACGAATTTTTAATTATTACTGATAATTTTATTTTTATCCTTTCTCGTCGATGCAGTTTTTAATTACGAAAAATTGCAATTTGTTCATATTACTGGGAAAGAAATTAAATATGCAGAAATATGAAGAATACACATATATAAATTCTATTTATGTAAAAAATTTTACAAACTATCAAAAATAATTAACGAGAAGAATAATGAAAATATTACTCAAGATATACATTAATGAACAATTACGTACATACGGCTGTTGTTTTTGCATCAGTTAAATTATATTTATTGAAAATAAAAAAACGACTAAAAATATTTCTCGATGTTATCCATGAATAAATTGATACAAAATCGCGAAATCCGGGTAAACACTTTGATTTATTGAATATTTTAATATTTAGAACAAAAGTATCGGTGCATGACAGACTGCATGTGAACTTACCTTTATTTTGCGGTGGTGTCCTCCGCATCTCACAGGGGGCTCCACTGTCCTCAGCAACGTGCGGTGCAGCGGCTGGCGCACTTCCGGTCGTACGTTGCTGCTGCTGTTGGAATTGAGAATGGTGATGTTGGTAAAGCTGTTGTTTCTGTTGTTGTTGTTGCTGCTCCTGTTCTTGTTGTTCGTTTGACGGCGCTGATGCGCTCGTTTCAGCCGGAGAGCATGGGCTATCAGGGGTAACTGTTGTACTTTCATCAGGTGAACTCGCACCTGTAATATCTGTAGTCACAAATAAAACAGAAATAAAGGCTTATGGGCGTGCTCTCCCGAGAATTTTTCGAAATGTATTAAACGTCTGGGTATCGATAAAAATATGACTGAGAATACGGAAATTATGGAACTGTGGCTCAAGGTAAATGTTCAGTACAACACACAGCGTTTTCTAATATTTCGGTTTTACTTGTTCAATTTTCTAAAAGAACTGACATCTCGCTTGTATTAGCTGAATATTTTCATTCCACTTAATGTCTACAGTAGTTTACAAACACACTATGAAGAACACTCAGAGTACGGAAGCTTGGCACATGGAATTTTCAATCTCGACAAAACAGTTACACACACCAAACACACGTTTTAGCCTGAGACATCTGACTAGTATCTTCACGATTTAATGTGTATATGTACATCTAAAAGAGATTGCAGTTGTTCCTTCTCTCACCCGTTTCGTTAATACAGCCTTATGTGGGGTACATGCGTGATTAAGCGACAATTAATTGGTAAGAGACAGCTTCTTTCGCGAGCAGAGGGATTTCGCAAGGTCCGACAAGAGTTTTGACGCTTCAAAACGTGACGGACGTGTTATCATCATTCCCGGTGTCTTCTAAACCTCGACGTTACAGGGCGGCACTGAGTCTTTCGTTTCAACTCATTCCCACAAGCGCTTTTGACTGTATTGATATTCGATCACGTTTTTTTTCTGCAATAAACAGGTTCCTTCTCGGTTTCCTTTTTTCCTTGCGGGACCAATTGTCACGCCGATCTTGACGATTCAAAGGCAGTCAGGGCGACATCTGTCGGTCCGCCGAGGGAAAGTCCGTACGCGTACGTGCTCGACGTGCACGCGAACACGGCCCCTCGCGAACTAGAGGCCATGTTGCGTCGCTATGTCGACGATTGGCTCCGCCTTACCCCGCGTCTCCCCACCAACGGCGAGCCACGAACGCTCTTTTTCGCCAATGGGACGCAAGCTGATCCCGCCAACGACATTGTCGGTCGTGCGCTCTACAAGACGGTCCGTAAAACCTACGCTCGCTGTGTGTATGTTTGTATGTAGCAGTCTACACAGTGCTAGAAAGCGCACAGCTGTGTGCCGACACTGATGCTCTGTATGCAAAGGTGTGCACATCTTATAGCTATATCGTGTGTCTACACATGTGTCAGTGACAGCATTTCCTCACGTGCCGCTCTTGCGCTCAGCTCAGCACACCAGTCGCATTATCGCTTACTTTCCGAGCGTGTCCGCGCGCCCCTGCACTAAATAGAGCCGTAGAAGGGTACAGGCATTCACTCATGTAGCAAAGAGAAGCGCAAAAACTTTGTAGTTTTTCGTAGAATCGAAAAACTTATTTTCATCAATGAGGAGTTGAGAGGTTAGGGAACGAACAGATATTGCGGAATTTCCTCTCTTTCTTTTTTGCATAATCCGTAAAACGAATGAGACTATGGAGTTCGGAAGCTACCCCGCCAGTGCAATCAAATTTGCATCTTTATAATTTTTGTTGAACGAATATTTTGTTATTTGCAGTGTAAAATATTTCCTATTTTGGGTAAAGGAAGATTTGGAAGCGAGTTAAGTATTCTTGCATTGAAATACTATTTTTCGTACTCTCAATAAAGTGCAATATTTCTTATTTAAAATCAAGTAGTATAAATGGTTCTTTTTTCCTACACCAACGTTACGTATATACTTAGAATAACTGTTAAAATACGAAATTTTCTTCTTTACAATTCTTTCGACATGAAGGCCACTATTTTGCAAATGTAGCTTGCAATTTATTTATTGCAACGTTACAAGCATCGCGTAACGTCTCTTTGATCGATGATTGGTTCTGTAAATTGGCCAGACTGTAGCCAGTGTAATAAATCAAGATGGCCGTGCGCGTCTCCCAAAAACGGAAGGGTCGCCGGCGAAAAACAAGCCGTTCAGGAGACGGTGGATGAAATCAGCGATATTTACAGTGGTCACGTTCGAAAGGATACGAACAGTGCGTGGCGAGGTTAAATGAGATGTAGGGAAGAAGGAAGCAGGAAACGGGGAACAAAGAAAGTGTAGAACGGCTGGAAAAGTGAAAACGTGATTCGGTAGAACGACGGGCTAACTGCCATGGGGAGAGAAGACTGGCGTGCACGGTCGACGTGTGGCTTACTGGTGAACGCGAAAGGGACGAGACATGTTCTCAGGGTATTTACACACATGAAAAGCAACGTTTGCTTTAAAGGAGATAGACTAGCATGATTGTCGCGGTCACCTTGTTTTTTCCCCTTGATTACCGATCTCAAGTGTCACGAGTCACTCGTCTCATGGACGAACATGGCAAAGATGGAAGAAAAGTTAGTTTCTTAACAATAGCATTTTCGCAATGTCGACCTCTCCTCCCTCTCTTCCACTCTTTCTCTCATCATGTAGCAAGCATCAAGATACCGTGGTTCTCGTAAACGTTACAATTGAGCGTTCTTGTGAAATATGGAATTTATCAACATTTTAGGGAACATATTTTTTTTCTCGAGAATGTCTAAATATTGCAGCGAGCAGATGGTCTGTAGACTCTTTTATCAGATTCATATTCTTGTCTGATACCTTTTTTTCTGTTTTGTTTGCAATACTGTGACGTAAAGTTTTAATATCGAACCGTACAAAATATGTTTTTTTTACTTTACGTAACATACATACTTTGCACATTTCTTTTAAACATGAAAAAAACTAACTTCTTTTATGACAGTTTGTTACGTAGAGTACTCTGTTTTTTAAAAGTATTAGGTAAAGAGTAATTAAGCCAGTCAAAAACATGCGTCACATATATGCTACCCACTGATCAATTCTAATCAACATAGATATTTCAATTTTTATACTTATAGTATATACAAAACAATATTTCTTTAACGCGATTAATCGACACAACATTTTATTAGGCTTTTAAAATAGTTTAGACATAGCACAAAATAAGGGACAAATGAAATGTCTCCAGTTTTACAACTTAGCCATTTTCATGATTTCAGCAGTACACGTGCAATCTCTATCAAACTCCTTATTTTCGTCAAAACGTTAAATCTACCGACCAAATCCCTCTATTTGAGGAATAATAACAGACAGAATCGTTTCCAAGAATCTGCGTATGCTCCTTCTCTCTCTTTTTCTATCTAGCCACAGGAAAAAGACACGACACACTCGAGCAGTCGATGCTCGCGCAGCACATACACACCCGAAGAAGGGCCGAATCGAGCATCCTGTGGGCTGTCATGTAAACTCGTGTTGCACGGTCCTTGTCGAGAAGTTGCGACATTCGTCGGTTTTCTTCCCGATCGATATCTCTGCCGTTAGAAAAAAGGTGGTCATTTACGGCCAAAGATGGAACACACACATCGTGTTTCCAAGATCTGCGTATCTATTTTCGTACCCTCTTTACGTACACGTGTTTCACGCGTGGAACAAAATTTCTCGTATTACGGTCGACTTTCAACGAAGCAGCTACATCCCTACCACTCGAAAAGTACAGAAAATCGCGAATAGGCGAACAGCTGATGGCACACGGGCAACAGGAGAAATCCTTGAGCAATTAATATCGAACGGTAAACGTCGTTCAAGGTTCGCATTTGAAATTTTCAGCTGATACGTTTTAACGATAAAGGTGAACTTGATAATTTCGCCGTGTTCTCAATGATCGCCGGCTGGAAAATGTAGAAGCATTCCAATTTAACGGATTCGAGCATTCTGTAGAAATTTAACGTCAACTTGAAGTAGACTTATTAAAGAATATATCAGTTTGTAATAGTGTTATGGAAAAAATTTTAACTAAGAAACTACGTTACTCAAGTAGTCAACTGAAACCCGAATTTTTAACGCGAGTGCATTCCTCGAGTTTTCAGCGGTTTCTAGAGAGGAAAATTTCAAGATTGATTCAAAAGGATGACGTGGAAAGTTTTACAGAATATTTGCTCAAATTATGAAAGGTGTTGGTATTAAGAGAATTCGTTGATTTTTATTTATAAATTGCAAGTAAATAGTCTTAAAATGTAATCTTAATCTAAACTGAAGGGATAAAGAATATCGTAGCTTCGCTATACTATAACCCTGTTAAAATATGCAATTTCACCACATTTAGCATTAATTGATCTTGGCATTAAATCGTGCAGGCTGTCTCACGCGAAACATTTCCTTCTAAATTGCTTTCTTCAGAATTATCACAGTTTAAATTGAACCGGTTGAGGCATACGAGGTATTCAAATTATTTTCTTAAGAACCACTACCAGTCAGGAGACAAAATTCTTTCTTTACTACAGGTACTTTCCGAGGTCCTTTTTGGGATATATGGAGTGCCTTTGCCTGACTCCTTCAACAAAGGAGGGCCACTCCCTCCTATATTTCAAATAAAATGAAACACAGATTTTTCCAATTTCCAAATAATTTTTAAAAAAGTATGCAACATTTACATGCGTGAAAAACAAGAATCTTAAAGTCTTACAAAAAGGACCTCAATCAACTTTGAAGTATAAAAAAAAAAAAAAAGAAGAATCTTTTCGTCATTCTAACTAATGCTTCGGTAAAAAGTTCGCACGGTCACTTTAAGTGCTTAATCCTTTCAGCGTGCTTGTTAATTCCGAAAAAAGAAAACTGAAACGCGAAACGAGACTAACGCACGCTTCAATTCAACGAAACAGCTTCAATTTTCTACAACGACTCGTGAAACATGTTACTTTCAATATACACCAAAAATACAAACGGAAGATTCTATTGGTAAGTTGATTGCATCAGACGGAAAGAAACGAACAACACAATTCGAAGAACCTCGAGGAGACGAGAAGTTCAACGTATTTCATAGGTTTACGGTTTCCCATAGAACACTGGAAGGTCAAACTTGCAGGAAAACGATCACATATAGGAAGCAGACGGCGGTTTTTTTCTTTTGTTTTTTTCCGTGCACGTGCACGGTTCTTGGTAAAAACACTGGCTTAGTCTGGATATTTCTTAAGAAAATTTTAATGTTTTAAGTGAATTTTTGTCGACAACCTTCTGCTACCTCTCAGACAATTTTGTTATTTCATTCTTAAGAACTTCTAATATTTTTTCAACAAAAAATTACTCAGTAAATTCTGCAGGTTTTTACATTTATATAGAATAACATCAAAAATAACATAAATGGCCATTGTGGAAAGAAGAGAGAAAAGAAAAATATGGTAATAAATTTTCTAACGAAATAACACAATTCAGTTTTTCCATTTTTTTTTTTTTTCACAAATGATCCAAGTAAAATTATCTATACGATGAATATCCTCACATGTCACAATACTAATGCCACAGTAACAGAAAAAATGAAAAGACTTTTGGATCACGCCAAACCGACATCGTGATAAACAAGCCTCTCATTCTTTGAGTGGTCTATCCGCTTTAAGGACACGGGCGGCGCCCTATACCGCCTCCTCCTCGTCGTCTGATCACGATGAAAACTGCATTCGCTTTAATTACATTACACTGGAGATTCAAGTTCGAAACTTCGGGCCAATTACGTCCAACGATATATAACTCGAAGAAATAACGCGAATTCTCTGACCATTCGCGCCTAAATACACGGAACAAAGAGTAAATCCCATATCTTTCTACGTATTTTTTCCCAACATTTCCTACACTATCCGTTATTTCATATCTTTTCACCTTCATAATCTGTTTAACTTCTTTTTCCAACATATTCATTGTTAAAGCGTATTCATATTTTTCTTTCTTATTTTTGACACTGTTAAGGTTAGGTTTAAAAACTCCTTGACTATACCTCACCTCGTCGTTATGCGTATTCTTTTATAATATTCCCCTATTCATAGTTTGCAGCGTTATAATAAATATAACAGAAAGAAATGTAAAAATATGTATCATATCAAAGTTTCATAAAATCAAAAAATTTGGGTAAAAAATAAATTCTCGTTGATTTATATATACCTGTATACGTATGTTATATAAGTATATACGTATATAGCGGATACCATGTTTTTACGTTGTGTCATTTCGAGATGTATATCGTTGATACTCGTACAGATACGTTCTTTAGATTACGATATTTTTTCGACCAATTGCAGCAATAGTATTATTACTGTGAATGTTATATGTATCTAACTTATAGGAAAGCAAACACTAAAAGAAGTGACGAAAGAGGAAGAAGAGATAAAGTAATTAAAGGAAGAATAAAGGAGAAAGAAGAGAAGCATTGTAGTGTTGCATAAAAGGCGAGGTGGCTGTTACAAGGCCGCTATTAAACCTAACCTCTTATATATTATTATGTATCATTCATACACTATATACTGTATATTATTATATGTTATTTACATTATACATTATTTATGTATTTTTATGTAACTTAACCTCTTATACATGCACATACATATAACTGTTATGACCATGACAAGCAGTCAATTTAGAGTCTGCCTAGTCTGATTTGAGAAGGATAGCGAAAATTTTAGTTTCAGGAAAAATTGATGGAAATGAAACAAAACATTGGTCATGTTTATTGATGTTGAGAACAATGTAGAATATGTATGGAGTTACACAGGAGGTTATATACGAGTTTCATTCGAGATACATGAATAGCTGTCGATAACGGGCAGAATGTTTTAAGCGTGTATACGTGCGTCCAACGCCCATAGGCATTAAAGACCACTTCCTCAAGAATGCCCGGCACGGCAGTACATCGAATCTTCGGCTTTAAAAGCCGAGTTCGAAATTCTCCGTGGAAACATTGGATTTGTCGTCTCGCAGGTAAGCCAGGGCCGAACTTCTGTTACGAACGACCGCCATCACGAAACATTCAGGGAAAGTGAATCGTTTTCGTAAATCTTGGCAATTTTACGAGATAAATTAATTCTGATTTAACTGGACAATTACGTGTCAACCGTAGAGGTTAGGTTAGGTAAAGAAATGTGTTTTGTAGAATGTGTGTGCGAGCCTTTTTTTTTTTGGTTATGTGTATCTTTAGTACGTGTGTAAAGTATAGATTTACTGGGTTGGAAGGAATATTTTGGAAATTGAACTTGGTTCGATTTAAATATGAAAATGATGACCTGGATTTGGTGAGGTTGGAATATATACTAACTTTCTTTTTATACATTGGAATATTAAACGAGAGAATTGAAGAAGTTAATTTTTTATTAGTAGCACTGGAATCGATGTTCGGCAATGTCGTAAAATACAAATTTGTTCTCATACCTCCACGTATAAACTATTTTCGACATTTTCAAAGAAACTGAAGTAATTTAATGTGCACAGTTTTCAATGCTGGAATTTTTCTGTTTATCTAAAGATTTCTATCTCATCGTAAGTATAAATGATTGAAGAAGGAAATGTAGAATATGAAACAAGAAAAACATTCATTTAAAGTGAGACGTCTACTAGATTGTATCTCTTGAATTATGATACACTTAAGAAAAAATGTATTCTACCCATAATATCCATTAAAATTTCTCTTCCTTCTACAATGAAATAGAAACACTTTTATCATTTTTATTCCCAGTAATAAATAGTGAAATAATTAAATATCAAAAAATTAAGTAAAACATTTTTTTCTTATATCGACGGGCAATAAAAAAATCTTATCTACAATGTTAAAGCAATATTTGTTAAAATTTATAAATTTATTTTAAAGACTGTAAATCGTCAAAAGTTCAAAAGACATATCGTACACTGCGGCCCTGTCTCAAATATTGCGTCCAATATTACAGGGAACATCGTACGTTTTAAGATAAAACTGAAAATTATATACAACACTACTACGAAATATTTCAAGTTAAAATTAAAAAAGTTATATACACGTCGTGGCCCTGCCACAAATATTATTTCGGATCATAACCAGTGAATGTATTACACCTTAAACTTGGTCATTTTTAAAATACATTAAGTCACACTGAGATTCAATTTTCAATAATATCTTGTTTTAAAAAGTACCATCTAAAATGTCACGTTAAATGTTTTAAATAAGTATTTCAAATATATCTTGAAGTGTAAAAAACAAAGTTTCCTATATTTTAATTTTTATTATTAACACGTTCCGTGCTGCGAAAGAATTACAAATTTTAACAAAACGTTAACGTTACATTAAAATATTTAATTACACGAAAATACGAATACGGCTAAATTCTTGGCTCTTTAATCTTTTTTTGCATATGTTTTTCGTGAGCACTGAGTCGAAGAATGTCCTTTTCCGTTTAATGAAAATTCCATTTTCAAAAATTGTCGTGTACCATTAGCAGAACGCGTGAATTTAAAAAACCGTATTGCCTAGCAAGAATTGAACTTTAGTTTGTTATTTAATAGCTTTAAATACTACTACAAGCACGAAACTCACAAACATTTGCAACCTTTACAAATGTTGCTTCAGATTCCAGAAAAGATATCTTTCTCTAAAATACCTGCTTCTAAAAACTGCAAAAAAATTCTTGAAAAATAGTCCAAATTTTGTCATAAATTAAAAAAAAAGAAAAAAACAATTATCTACATAACTATATTCGTTAGAAGTTTTTTCTTTCGACGAGTAGTATAGTATTATGTATCGTTAAAGTTCGGTCACCTTTTCCCACCATCGACACATACGTACATATACATATATATATATAATACCCGATAAAATTATACCAACTTTGCCATAACAATTTTTCTACAGTCGATCAAAATAACATCCTATTACTTACGAAACATTACATCATTTTTTAAACACGTTCAAAGAAAAACTGATTTTTCAATCAACGAAAAAAGCTCAAGAAAAAAAAATCGATTTCGAAACAATTACCACCTTACATTTCACTTAACCTAAAATTCCTATAATTTCGTCCGATACTATACATCGCGAACAGTACACTCTACGAGCAAATATTATGCCACAATTTCCTCTCCGATATAGTCCAAAGTACCTAAACACATGAAAACTTCTAGATGGCAATAGTTCGAGGTGAAAAATTATATGGAACAGTGCGGCCCTGCCTCGAGTATTGATCTGTACGAGAGTTGTCTGCCGCCCCTCCCGAGACTAACGCTGGATGTTTCATCCCTCCGCAGCCCCTGAACAACAAGGATATCGTGCACCTGTGACTAGGGTGTTGGTGAATACCCTTATTAGATATCTTACGCCGAGGAGACACTGTCCTTCGTACGATGCACATACGAGATTCACTATACATATAGGACCCGTTCGTTTCGCCGGCTTGCAGACGACGAGTCCGCGGATAGTGTGCTACGGTACCATTTAAATTCGACCTTCGCGTCGTGGAATAATTTCAATTTTGCTGGAGATTCGGACCCCACTTATGCAACCACACAAGGTACGCTAAAAGGGAAAGTGACCAATCGCCAGACAGACGGTCGCTGTCTCGCGCGCTATTTGAAGAGCGGAACGCTATCTATGCGGATCTCTTTATTCTTTTTTTACCTAAACTTTTTCTCTTTACTCTTTTCTTCTTTTCCTTTACTTTTTCTTTTTTTGAAGATATTCTAATTTTCAGGGGAATTATATTTTTCGATTCGCGACGGTCATTAGGCGAGCAAAATGAATATGCAGTTCTACTTAGTCGTAAGAGATAGAACTATGTTTTAAAGTGATTTTTAATTATGATATGAGGGTAGAATTAGAGGTGGCAAAATTTATCTTGCAGAAGTTTCGTAAAGTAATTCTATAAAGTTGTTATAAATTTAATCAATTATTGTGAATTATATTTCAAATGTATATTTTCCTTAAAATTGTTCAGTACAAATGGTTAAGAAAGATTTTTTAATTATTTTTAAATATTTTTTGGAGAAGCTAATTCGTTTCTACAAGCTTATTTTACTTCACACCTTTAAATATTCAAAGTCAAAAACATGACGGAACCTCCGTCATGGTTTTTATTAACATAGTGACTTCGATTTCGCAATTTGACGAGTCAAAGCGTTGTCAATGCACAAAAAATACTAGCACCTTCTACAGTGTAAATTGTTAAAAGATGTAAATAATAAACTATCACTGTACATTTTATCACTATACCTATTAAATTGTTTGAAAATAACCTAAATTAGCAATACCCATAATTGCTTTATTATAAGCACAATAAGATTTAAAGAGAATATTTGAAAATTATTCAAACATAGAAATATTATAAATTAATCATAATTGTAAATTCCTCGAGAGATTAATTTATCAGTAAAAAAATGAAAAATACTCCACTATTAACATTCTTTTCCTACAATGGAATGTATAATCCTCAACTTCCGGGAACAAATTCCGGAAAAAAATTTCCATTAAAATTCTGCACTTTGAAGCATCATTTTCTTCGCATAATTGAAATTGGTGTCAGATTTTCAGCTTTGCTGAAAGTGTGTAGTACTGGACTCTCGATTTCGTCGACAAAACGAGATTGCGTATTAACGTGTTTCATCTTAGTCGCTGCACTGACACAAACAAAAGACGATGTTCGAAGAAGCGAACTCGTCCAGGAGACAGCAATCAGTGTTGTGTGAGACACGAAAGAATAAACGTCGCGAAATTTCGAACTTCGACTTTCTATATTTTAGAACCTTTGAAACCCTTCTCTCTTACATTTACATTAGGAAATAAAGCTTTTGAAAACTGATTATTAATAAACCGAATATTTATGTCAAAACCTTTACATTTTCGAAACATCTATTCCTTGATAATATTAAACGATATTATAAGAAAACTTCATCGTACTTTCCTTATTATCTTTTTTGTTAAAATGCATTAGGTTCAATCTCCACGAATACCAGAAAAATCTCCGTTAAATATCTTCCTTCATAATTAGAGAAGAAACTTTCATTAAAATTTTTCCTCGAATTAATTTGAAATATTAGACAACTTTTATCAATTCCATCTCTAATAATCCAGTAAAAAATATCATTTATAAATCTACGAATGAAACAACGAATTTTCATTAAAAAATCTCTACAGTTATTATTTTTCCAGATATATTTTTTCCCCTCTCGATGTAATGCAGCATAATGTTGTGAGAAATAAGACTTTTCTTTTTTTCTCCATTTCATCTGTTTCTTCGACCTTAAAGGGTAATGGGACGAAACGCGTCAGAGAAAGAGTAGCTGAGCTACGGAGGTGGATTGTATATGAATGAACCCGGACCCGCTGACTTCCTGCGTTTAGGAAGGTCGTGCACCGTCGCTTTCGTTTATCGACGATGACGACGGTGACCGATCTCGGTCCGATGTTTCTCATTTAAAAGAAAACTCTTCGTCACACTGTAATTATGTGCATACGTACGTCTTAAAAAACACGTATCAGAGAAACGATGAGTCGTAATTCATTGGCAAACGAAGGAGTGGTGAAAACACCAAGAAATATTCTTATACCACGATTTATAAGACCAGGCGTCGAAATTGACGCTAGTGGAAATGGATTCGTCGAAAGAAAGTCTGAATGTTGACTTTAGTATCTGAGTATGAGAAGAAGAACGAAAATATGCGAAATAATAAATTATATTGAATGAAATTGTATAAAATTGTAAAAATAATTCATTTGCATATGAAATGTTTTTAAACGATTGGAAAACATTTCTTTTTGGTTATGTTGAATTGTGTGAAAAATTAGACACGAAGAAATTCGATTCGATTATATCGAGAAATTAAAAAGTTTGGTTAGGTTACTTTGAGTAACACAGAAAATTTAATACGATTGCTTCAAATAACGGAGAAAATTCGATTCGACTAGCTACATCTATTGCATTCCATTTAAACTGTTCGAAATATTTAATCAAATTGAATTTTTTGATTTATTTGTTTTTTTCGAGTTACTTGAATTTTGTGGTTATTCAAATACTCAAATCATCAAGTATCACTTTTTCAAATTTTTTCAAGTATTCGGACATCTTTAAAATTCGGCCTTCGAGGATAGTAACAGCGAATATGGAACTGTCGGAAAACTAATTACGACTAACGTAGTTATTCCGAACACTGAATAACACGCTTCAAGTATTAAATTCTTAGAACGAGATAAGCCTGACTCATATTGCTCTTATTACATCCGT
>NW_017100137.1:437243-440178 GCF_001263275.1 Habropoda laboriosa | reverse complement strand
TTGCGTTGAGATCGTATCCATTCACGAGCATCTGTCGCACTCGAAAATCTTCTTTGCGATTGATAGAGGCTTGCACTGCCGATTCCCCATTTTTGCTAGTCCAGCGGCCTTTTGACCCTCGCTGCTGTAATGTCGACGACCTTGGGGTGGTGTTTGATGTAGTTGTGTTTTCTGTTCTGTTTCCGCCTGAAAACAAATAAATCAGATAAATCTCCCACGAGTTAATCATTCATTGAATTATTCCAAACCAAAACATAACAGTATTACAACCTAAAACTCGTAATTGACTAAAAAAAAATATCGTATCTCCTTAACATTATCATTTATTCATAAAAAAATTATCAAATGACTATTTCTTAATGTGTATATGCATATACATACATACATATATATATATATATGTTTTTTTAAAATATCCTACTGGTATCTTTCCAAAAAAGTAAGAAACATCAAATTAGGGGCACGCTATCATAGAGTACGTTTTCCATGTTATACTTGTATTTTAAATTATCCAGATAAATATGACGAAGTTCAGATACGTACACGTGTGAATAATACCGAATATAGAACAGTGTGATTAATAAACTACGGATACATGAATACACGATAGTATTAACGCCTGTTAGTGCAAATTGTAGTTGCAACAAGTTACCGGCAATCGGTGCCGCTGCCAAGTCAATTCTCTCGTGGCGGGAACCCACGTCAATTACATTAACATAGCCCCTTCCCTCTCTGTTCTTTGTCAAAAGTCAGGAGGCGCTATTCGCCGCGGCAGTACCGCGGGAAACGGGTCGACTGTCACGAAGTTACGTAGTTGGCAGGACTGAACGGAGAATACAGGCGGGCAAAACTCGTTCACGTGAAGTAACTAGACTCGGTCTCGCGTTGCAGCTTGTTTCGATAAAATGAGCGCATACAGCGGGAAACTATGTGCCTATCGGGTGGGCACGAATACTGCGTAGTTCGTGCGAGTGTTACCAGTTCGTGTACTAGTAGAGAAATAAACACATAAGCTCGCGATCAAACGAGAAATCCGGTTGTCAAGCAAATTCTTCGACTAACCTATGTACAATATAGCATGAAGTTACATTGTAGTGAATTTTATTGTCAGCTGCACATGAATATGTGTAAACATGTTATAAATAACACTCCCTATACACACTAAAACCACTCACGATAAAGGCATACGTGTAGATAACACGAAGCAGTTTGATCGCTGACTACGTGTTCTTCCGTCGAAGTCCGCGAAACTGTGCGCGTGTTTATTTTCAACGAAGTGTCTTCTTGCTGTTCTCACCTGATACTATTTCCTGTGAGGTCATTTGAAGAAGAAGCGCAAGCTGTTGTCGCTCGGACATCCGCGCTGGGTAACCGCGGAAACGACTGTTACCGCCTGCGGGCATTCCGTCCTCATAACTCATGTAACTCGGACCCAAAAACGCACGTGGAGGATCGTGGTGAGCACACAAGAGAAACGATTCCACTGGTGGTGAGGCGCGCGTCTTTGTTTCTGTACCCGCGCTGATTTGCCACGAGCGAAGATAACCTAAAATCGCACGGTCGGTTCACGCCATTTTGACCTACCGAGCGCGCACAGATACGTGAATCGACAGTCACGCGACACGTACGCAACCACACGCGCCAAAACCGATCGCATCTGACGAACACCGTGAATTATCGCTCGTGATTTATCCACTCTTGTTTCCCGGGCCGATGATTTGATTTCACGACGCGGCATGTGTGTGCGTGCTCTTTCGAAAACGAGATTCGCGACACACGACTCGAGACACAGTGCGCAATATGACGCAACGTTTGTGTTGTATTTACAGTTGGTATCTCTGTCGGTAGCGTGCATCGCGCCAATATTCAAATCAATGTAATTAAAAACATTCTTTGAAGCTGTTCGAAGTGCACCGTTAATGTGAAATGGGCGGGAAAATATTGTGATAAAGAAAGTGACTGAAATGATTTTTTTTTTTAAATAAGAATGAAATGTTTCAATTAGTAAAATATACTTGTGTAATTTTTGTGTGTTTTTTTAATAAAGAAGATGGGTTTACATATTATATCACGAATCATCGAATTCTAAACTTATAATGGGAGTTCTATTGTATGATGGGTAAAATTGCATGTAGATTCATGAAATAAATAGTCAATACAGCCAAATGAAAATTATAGAAAATTTGGGTACTATAATTATCGACTATAATAATTTCGATCTAATGAATATAATAGGCCATGTAGAGCCACCACATACATATATGTATATATTAATTTTTGTTTTCACACTGTCCACCATAAATAGGACAATCAATTGAACTACACTCGCATTCTTATCGCTGTCACATATGCACATGTTCACTTCATACTATTTCGCATCTTGTGTTTATTGTAACGACATTATAATTTAATTATGAATAATGATAAGAACACATCGTTTAATTGTATCTAACGCAGTAGCTATCTACCAGTAACATTATAGAAAATACATAACGACTTTCATATCGTCAGACCGATTACATACGAATTGTTACTTGTTAATTGACATTTCCAATACTGTGAATTGCACCCAAATTTTTTTGCTGGTGTACAATTATAACATTTAATATTTAAACAAAAGAAAGGGTAAAATTAACTAAAAACAGAGAGATATACTTCTCTTTATGATATTCATTTTTTTGTTTTGTTTATTCTTAAAGGAAATACCTGATGTGATTTATTTCAACTTAAAAACAAGATTTTCATTTTCACTCATACATTTGTTAATTAGTCACTCTATCATTAATATTTTAAAATATTGATTTATTTTGAGACAATTAGTTGTCATTTTTCTTATTTTTTCACTCTAGATAGGGTATAAACAAAATTATTCTTAGTTTTTATTTATGTAGCTAGAAGAATAATAAAAATCAAATTATAAATAATTTGGTCATTG
>NW_017100137.1:435894-436665 GCF_001263275.1 Habropoda laboriosa | reverse complement strand
CTTTGGACATAACTTTAATATAAATATAATTTCGGACTTTTGCCGATATAATAATTTAAAAAGAAAACATATCCCTGAATGTGTTAGAATTTTGTATCACTTTTCATTGATACTTCGTTGTAAACAAAGTCATAGAGTCAAAGTTTAAATGAAGAAGAAATACAGCAGCGGCTTAAAGACTCACAATGATTTAACAGCATAACATTTTGGCATAAAAAATTAACATTCATATGAGCATAAACACTGCTTGATGCATTGTATGACAAATATCCTACTGTTACATCCGTTCCTATAAAGTAATAAGTAATGAACTGTTTTATTAATGTTGCACATCCCTAGATAATATAATCATAGAAAACAGTGTAAATACACAGTATCTATAGGATGGCAGAAGAGAATTTTTGAAGAACTTTGATCATTCTTATTGGAATGAGGCATGTTTTGTATCATAATATGGAACATGTATATCTAGGTGCCATAAATTCTTCAAAAAGTAGTTGGACAGAGTGGTCATATATAATATTGAATTCAAATTTATGTCAGAAGCTAAGTCAATTATCGTTTTCACAAAGAGATTCTGTTTAGTCCCATTTTTATTGGTCTGTCTGTAAAGGTAAGTATTTTAAGAAGTGTAAATAAATAAATTTTTCAATTAAATTTCTCAATATCTTTCATCAATGTGTTCCTTGGTGTTGCCTGTGCATTTCTTTGTTGAATGAGATGTGTATATATATATATATATAAAAATTTTATTAGGAATTAGAAAGACTA
>NW_017100137.1:432540-435872 GCF_001263275.1 Habropoda laboriosa | reverse complement strand
GTGTTATGTTCAAATATTTGAAATCTATTTAAGGCGATTTCCTTTCAGCTTTGTTTTCTGGTCATTGAGTGAAATACACATAAAGCTCTGATAGTTCCTGCATCGAGTAGATCTGGAAATTTTACCAGGGAAAGTTTTTTAAGCAAGTTTCTTTGCAACATTTTGTTTGGGAAATGGATGACCTATCTATATTACATCAATACAGATATCAATTATTACTTTGATTAGTTATAAACTTAGATTCATTATATATTATTACTGAACTGCAATGGCTTAATAATATTTTCATTACTTTCTGACAGTCAGAGGGACGATAGGTTAGAACAGTACGTGATATAAATTATTACTTTTTCTTATTTTCTAAAAAAAGTAATTAAAAATATTATTAAAGATTTCTTTTCACACAACAACCTTATAATAACAAAAAAGTTTCACAATAAAACGAACTAACATTTGTATCCGTGTTGTACATGTTTGTGCATAGGCAGTTTAATAATTGTACTTTATGTAACTAAAATTCGCTAATTGAACGCTCGTCAATGAATTAATATTTTAGAAGATAATATGAACAAATATTGGGGCTTTTGATTGATCTCGGTTCACGTACCGTAAACCCATACATCGTAACCATCTTTAGTTTTCATCGATAATAAACAATCATGGTTATAATTCCACGCAATTCACTAACTAATTAACTTTGAGATTAAACGCACATATTGTTACTCCCTAAGTTTACAATATCTATCTACTTGAACGGTCATTAAGATTTCATTTATAACTATAACAACAACGATGATGACAATAGTGATGGTTATGCTTATGATATTATAATGAATGATGATAAATAGTGATAATTACAACTTTATCATGATTAATTCTCATTCATGTCACTACGCATTGCACACTATTTGTTTCAATGGAATGTCTATCTTGATTTTTCATTACAGTTCAAAGGAAACTATATCCGATATTGAGTATACTTTTTTATCAGTGCTACTCTTGTTTCATAGCCGTTATCATTCCTTATTTTCGACGTAACAATAAATTCAACCTCTTTTACCTTTGTTTATCCGTAATAACGTCAATACAGACAAAAAATTATATCCTCGAGGTGGGTGCAGAAATGAATTTAATATTTTTAATGAGGATGACACACGCTAAGGATGACTAACTGAGTAAAGATAAACATTATTTTGTTCCAATTGTTTCGAAAAATTGTAATTTCCTTATCTATGAGCAAATGTCATTACGTTTCAATCAATTTATGTGCCACTTTAAAAGTGTCTAATTTTATAGCGGTGAATTTCTCTACCAGTCTTTTCTCCTTCTCCGTACCTAGGCATTTTAATTATTAAAATCGTCATTATTGAACCCTGTGTTTGACTGTGTCTCGTTTTCAACAACATTTGTGTATGGCACAAATGGATATAGAGCTCACATAACTAATATGTGTAACATACATTTTATCTCTTCCACGCGGACGCGTAAATTGCGGGAAGACTTTAGAATTCATATTCTTTATTCTCCTTTTTTGCTATTATTTAACCCTGTCGCAAAATTTCATTGTTTACAATCTGCCAATCTTAAATTTGTATTCTGCGCCAATATTCACGAGATATACACGTGCCATTTTTTCCTTTAACCCTCGTGCAGTGTTCGGGTCAATTTGACCCGAAATTGAACTTTGGCATTAAATAACTCATTGACAAAGTACACGATTCATATGAAATTTAGTGACTTTTATGAATACTATTTGAAAAATATCAGCAGGCAAGAAAAAATGGGTCTGGTGCTATTTTATACAAGATATAAGTACATATGTATTTGTTACTCTGGTACTGTTCGGGTCAATTTGACCCAAACAAAAGTTTTGCTTGCTTTTTGAAAGAATGGACACCTATGTTTAGTTGGGTATATTGTTTATCTCATCTTTCGGGAAATTTCTATTTATTATTTATAATTCAAGCGTGAAAAAGTCTGTATTTGGAAATAAGTCAAAACTATAGTGGTACAGTTGACTGGTTAGCCGAATGCAAAACACGGCACAAATATTATGAGCGATTTCGACATCGTAGTAAAAAGGTACCTTATCATTCTTTTACCTCGCTCATGAATAAAACCCTTGCTCTTTATCCGGATTGGAAGACTTAGATAAAGACTAAAAAAAGAGCGATCTGTGTTTGAATAGTTTGCTCTGTATGTAAAAACCATATATATAAAACATTCTACTATTGTTTGTGAAAGATGTATAAATAAATCTTAGTTTATATTTATTATAATTTAGTTTTAGATTAATACCTTGATTCAGTGTAAGTTAGCTGTGAACTGATAATATTCATAATTTCCAGCATGAAAGCAAAGCAAGCAAAACCATGATATAAAAGAATTGTTTGTCCTTTATATAAGCATAGTACGTAAATTTTATGTAATTACTTGTTTTATAATTGTATATAATCGCTTTAATCGAAATATTAGAATACTTTTCCTATGTGGGTCATTTGAATCGAACAGCTCCAGTGTAGCAATTACTTTAACAGTGCACGAGAATTAAAGTAGATTGTTTTTTTCTCTCTTTTTCTCTCTTTCTCTCTCTCTCTCTCTCTCTCTCTCTCTTTATGTTTTACCATAAGCATTAATACGCATAATATTTGCGATGACGGCAATTAAAATTATCAGCGATCGATGATGAAATCGCTAATGATTATCTTCCTTCTCGTTCTTATTGCAAATATTATTATAGAAATCTCGATTAATTTTACAAAATTCACTTGCCCACAATTACATGTTGTTGGTAAGAAGAGTTCCAGTTTTTGGTAATCCTCTAACATGGAAGTTAATCATCGCTGTTGCTGCTAACGTTGTAAGGAAAGACTGTCAGTACGGTAGTATTCGATGATCTGATGTCAACCGCTGGTAATACGGACGGTCCACTTGTTTCTACTGCTTGCTAAAGTCTCCACAAGCTGGATCTTCGTGCCCCTGATCCTGATCCTGTCGTGCATATTCACAATGATTTCATTAGATCCAATCGAACAACTCGAATTTCCTACTTCTATTTGTAAAGAAACTATTGAACGTACGACTCCAGAAAGCTGATATCTAGATCTTTAAGTGTTATTCTACGATCAATGCTGGACTTTCTACTAAAAATGCTACTAACGAAATTGAACATGTTTAATGAGTGAAAACTAACGAAATTTTCAATCTCTCGTATAATTATTAGTGGAGAACGCAATGGTACCGGCTTTGTGTTTAACGACATCCTCCTTTATCTATGATTGTACCGACCAGCATGAGAAATGGCCACCATCTCTATGGGCAGGGAACCTCTT
>NW_017100137.1:425050-432488 GCF_001263275.1 Habropoda laboriosa | reverse complement strand
GTTCCCTCTTCCATTTAAGCAATGTGCCATTATCGTTTCCATCTGTGGATCCTCCAGAAAACATTTCTGGTCCTCCAGAACTCCTTCTCCTTAATACCTTTTTCCGATTACGAGGCTTACCATTTACGCTACTCCTATTGAACATATCACGGCGTAATTCAGATATGTCTGCCGGCACTGAACCTCGCCGCGGCGATGGCATGCCAGGACCGGTGAAATCAATTATTCTTGTTATTCCGTTATTGTTGCTAGTTCCGGTATTGTTATTAATATTATTATTATTTATGGGGAGATTCTCTCGGTCATCTGGAAACGCGTAGCTAGTGTGTGACAAACATCAAGCGACAAAACACTGTTAATCAAAACGCATGCCAGATTGTCATATGTACGTACTGGTTAAAGATAAAATATTGCCAAGGAGATTTCCAAGAGCAGTTTCTTGCGGAAGACTTGCTCTTCGAGGTGCTGAAACGTTACCCTCTCTAGGACCTAACGCTAGTCTATTAACGCCTCCACCTAAAAATACGATAAATATAATTGTATTATTAGCTGTACTTTTTTGTTACATTGTTTGTGATTTAATAATAGCGATTACTTTGATGCCTAGTGATGTCAGTCGGTACAGATCCTCGTCTACAAGTATGGTCAACTCTAGTTGTTATAGGTGGTACTGTGATGTCATCCAATCTTGAAAGAAGACCAACTGGAGCCGATCCACGCCTTCTAGCCCATGACTGCGTGATAGAATGTACGATTTAAATTATAATCGAAAATTGAGTTTATAATGAAGTTCAATACTAAGTTTAAAATTAAAATGCAGAACGTTCAATCACTGGCTACATTTGGTTTGAAGACAGTATCAAACTTTACCTGGCTACCCTTCCTAGGCAAAGTAATCCCCTTTGAGTCCTCCACCGCCCGTGGATCAACATTTTCTTTCATCTGCGTATCTAGGCTCAATTTGGCAATTTTTGAGCTTCTCTCCTTTACAGTGTCCGAGTCTCTCTTGTTTCCAGTGGAAATAACTTCATTATTACCCTCTCCTCTTCGCAGCTCACTGCCACTGTCGCTCGACGAGGACACGCTCTGAACAAGGGGTGGCGAGTCCGGCGGGCTACCGATGAAGAACACTTTATGCGTGCTAAGTTCAGAGGACACTGGTATCGCGGTAAATCGTCTTCCACCGGGATCAGTCGTTATTGTCTTAGTTTCTGGCACAGGAGTTGAGTATCTTCGTAATTCAGGATCAGCGCACTTTGGTTTACCAGTAACCGCTATCAAACCGCACTGTTCCATTTTACTGAACGCCACAGAAGAAGTAGTAGTAGTCCTTTGCTCCTCTTCTATCGACCTTTCACTTTCCAGCTTCGTCTTGGAAACTGAAGTACCGTCGAACTTGACCTCTACCTCTAAGCTTCTACTATCTTTCTCAGAACGTGAACTAGTCAATGATGCCAGGAAAGCTTGCGTAGAATCCGTATTCTGAGTAGAAATCGGTCTTTTATAACGATTCTTGAAGCTCGTATCATCTATACGTATAGTTTGTACAGAATGGCGACGAGGATGCTCGATAGTCGCCATCGATTCTGTTTTTTGTCTAAATATCTCTGAAATAGCCGAACCTCGTCTCTTGTTCAATATATCCTCTCTCGATAATTTAACATTACTAGAAGAGTCTATCTGCAATATATCTCCATCGTTCGTTGGAGGAGTACCGCAACGGCCATCTGAACAGGATTTGTCCTTCACAGAGTGCGAGGAGGAGCTAGAACTGTCCGCCTCCATCAGTATCTGTGTGAAGCACTGCGACATCTCCGCTGTCGTGGACAAATACCTCATTCTTACGCACGGTTGTAGCGGAGGGAAGGTTTGCTGTCTGGTCAACTGTTTCGCCTGTGCGGTTGGTTTCTGAGCATCTGGTTGTAATACCGTACTTAATCTCGACGCCTCGGCGCTGTTAGTAATACTGGCTATGCTAGGTTCAGGCAGGAGACTCTCAGCACTAACTGGTCTTTCCTCTGTGTTATTGGCATTGGCGTTTGGAGATAGTTCCGGTATACTGTTCTTGGACGACAATAGAGACAACGAGCTAGGCTCCAAGAGACTTTGATCCTCCAGTCTCAATAGAAGGGTCCTAGACTTGCTCTGTTCATTTGGCAGACTCTCGCGTCTGATGTTACTTCTTGGCAACAATGTCAGAGGCTTGGTAATGCTCAATGGCACGGAATGACGTCTTCCGACGCGTTCCAAACCAACTCGAGCGGGTAGACTCTGCATTTTAGAGGATTGTACGTACGCAGCTGGTATGAGCATGTCGATGCTTCCTGTGTCATCCTCTCCAGCTGGATCTTCA
This sequence comes from Habropoda laboriosa, assembly GCF_001263275.1. NCBI lineage: Eukaryota > Metazoa > Arthropoda > Insecta > Hymenoptera > Apidae > Habropoda > Habropoda laboriosa. Next base: position 430,135 of record NW_017100137.1, on the reverse strand, counting down.
ATTGAGCTAACCGCGTCATCGACTTCTTCGAGCTCGGAGATCTCTGTTTCCGTTTCCTCAGCTGCTTCCTGGAGTATCATCGCTTCCCATTTCTTCTGATTAGCCCGCAGATGTTCCATTAATGACACGCTGAGCCCGTCGCCAAGGAAACGATGCCATTCCTCGTATAGAGGCGTTACGACGAACTTGAAGAATTGAGCTTGTATCTTTGGTATGCTAGTGGTATGTCGGTTGCACAGTGGGGTGACTGGAAGGTTCAGACGGCGTTCGTAATCGCCTTGGCGGAAGAATTCCTCGCATACTTTGTGCGACCATTTGCGCGAGATGTCCCAGGGCCTGCACGGGTTCGATATATCGGCGCATTTCAGGGCTATCTGCAGGATGAAATGCCGGTCGTCCGCGCGTTTCATCTCCAGCAAGTTCTCGTCCAAGTAGTGCTGTAAGTATGTGATAACAAGGCGATAATAGAACGTGATATATAAAGAAGATATCGAATGATAGAAGGACTGGGTGCTTCGAAGGACGTGTATATAGTACTGTCTGTAGGTTTTTAACGGCCACCAAATTTTTTTTTTCTTTAATAATATTTCTACCGCTTGTTCATATTTCTCTCCAAAACTTATTTTCTTCTATAACATTTGGAATCGTGAAAAACTAATTTACACTGTGGTCTTGATAAAGTATTACCAACATTGTCCTAATAGCAATGATAAAAATTCAAATGGTAACGATGACAAGAAAATACGAAGAAGAATCGTTAAAAAAAAGAGCAAGACTACCAAAGCTATTAAAAAGTATTACGATCAATTTTTAAAGTTATTCTTATTGACTCATCAACTAATACCGAGAAATCTTAATACTATAACACGTGTTTCACATCGTATATCATCGTCAATAAACGATTCAGTAGAAATTATCCAAATAAATCATTAATTCTGATCGCCAAAATAAACGAACAGAATATACTGTTATAGAGCCTATCAATCACAGTTACGGCTGCAAAACAAACCTGATCGCCACGATACATGCACTTCCATAATAATTCACGAGGTATTAAACATTCACCAAGTTGAAGAAAATTTATTTTAAGATTATCAAGTTTTTCGTGAAATTTTCACAAAGCCCTGTACTTTATATTTCAACTATTTAACAAGAGTTAATTGTTAATCCATACACCTGGACATGAATCAATTGGTCCTTTTTTTTCCACTGGCAACAAGTTTGTGCCGACTTATGAATTGAAGTACAAGTGTTAAGGAAGTTAGCAAGGCTTTCAAGTGTTCACCTTGAATCGAATGAGAAACTCTTGCTGCCTGGTGATGTCTGTGGCCAAAATCAACGAGCTGATGTGCCGTTGGAGTTCAGGCCTCACGTTAGCTGGCAGCTGTTCCGAGACCCCGCTCTCCAGAAGGCATCCTATCGCCGACCTCCAATGATGGTTCTCGAGAACCGACGTGTTCTGCAATCAATTCGTCGTCAATGATAGCTGTTTCACAGACGAGCTACAGTATAGTCGACAGAAGAAATATTACCTACGTTCATCGGATTTCACGTGTACATTCATGCTACTGTTTGACAATTTCAAAAAAATCACAGATGGTTCAAGTGTACACTAACGTTCAGAAGTACATATTAGGACACTCGTTAGGTATATTCGTGTAGAAAGTACTATATGATTCATAATTACGTTACTTCGCTAAAATTAGTGTCGTATCAAGTCACTTGTTATTGAAAACATTATTAAACACTATGTGTTTCATTGAAATGAAGCGTTAATGTAAATGTCTCATTAGAGATCAAATTTTAGTAGCAAAATTATTTCACATATATCTTCCATCTTATTCACTCTTTGAAATCATTTAAATTATGTATAAAAATTTAAAGAAGATAATTAAACGGCCCACTCTGTATACATTTACTTATCTTAATTGTGATACCAATCATGGGCCACCTTAGAATCACATTTAATTGCTACCTAATATTAGGCTCCATAGGTCATGGAAGATAATCCAAACATTCAAGTAAACACCAGAATAACAAATAAGTACAGTAAAGTATGGATAAAAGAGGTGAACAGATGACTAGATGGTAGAAACAAGTGTATGTCTAAAAGAAAAGGAAAAGTATATGATTAGATAGAAGAAGAATAAATTAATATATAGGTGTATAAGGTAAAATATACATGTGTAAAAATAAAATAAAATAAAAGCATAAAAACTTAAAAATAAGGATCCATTCGTTAGGTTGGTAGAGTAGATCTAAGATTGCTACTTGTTGTCTTAATTTACGACTTCGCTGCGTTATTCTTCGTCGACTATAAAGAACGGCGAACGTGCCGAAAATTGTATCGACTCACTTGATAGAGAGCGGCCAAGTGATTGCTCGTGGCAACCAGAAACGGCTGATTGACGCCCGGATGATCCAGATCGTGCGTCACCGCAGCAATCAGCGAAGCCATGATTTCCAAGTTGGTTAAGTGCGTCCTAATCTGTAAATTTACAACGTGCAACGCTTGATCACGCTTCTTCCTCTTCGTGGCCGAGAAGCAGGTAGGAGCGTGTATACTCACTTTTTCCTCTTGGAGGAAGCAGTGCATCGCTTGAGTCACGTCAGTCGCATGTATGCTGTTGTGGTAAGGATTTGTACTGTGATAACCTTCCTCGATGAAGGCTGCAATCAGAAAGAGAAAATGAAGGTGATTAAACGCTGTTTGTGTGTCTTTGGATCTCGCGTGGGAGTTTTAGGCAGAGATTAGCGTAAATTATCATTCTGAGATGCAGTTTAACACGTTAAGCGCCGTGTCAGTCACCGGTGACTGACACTATCTATACTTTCCCGTTCGGACCGCGTCAGTCATCGGTGACTGACAGTATACTTTTCGTTCAGGCCGTGACGATATACAATTTAAAAAATGATATTCTTCTGTTAATAAATTTTAAATAATTTGGAGATCATAACAGAATGCATCTAAATATTACTTGTTACCAAAAAAAAATTTTAACGAGTACTATTAAAACATACAGTCTTATCGCAACCTTACACAGATCTCCGGCCGCCAGCATATCGATGAAATCGCGGGCTAAACGGAAAGGGAAGCCATCAGAATTGCTTCTTTCTTTCTTTTATTCAATCTTCTAACGTTGAAATATTTTCAATGTTTCAATATTCTAAGTATAATTCTATATAATATAGAAATATTCTAAATGTTCTAATATTCATTACCAAAGTATTCCAAGCTTCAGAAAGCTTGAAGCATTTAAAACCTTATTAAAAGAAAAGGATTGATATTCGTCAGCGGGTCGATTATCTTAAAAATTATTTTCTATTCCCTATACTTTTCATCCTGCTTTATAAATATCCACTGTGCTTAATAAACAGTTTGTCATTTCCGGCTTAGAATGGTTCACCAAAACCATCCTACAGGTCTATACACAATAAAATAATAATAACATGAACCCTGCAGTTCCATAAGTATTTCCGTGCTCACAACAGCATCAGCTTAATGAACTCGATCATCATTAACCCTTTCACAGTGTAATGAACGAGGGGTGAGAAAGAAACCATGAAAAAAGTGAAGAAAAATGATTTGCGCCTGCTGTACCAAATGAAGGGTGCAGGGGAAAGACCAACAGAGATGAAAAATAAAAATTTTGAGTAAAAAAAAAAATAGACTTTAAGAAAAGAAACCACTAAAACAGTAAAAAAATGATTTGCGCCTGCTACACCAAATGAAGGGTGCAGGGGAAAGACCAACAGAGATGAAAAATAAAAATTTTGAGTAAAAAAAAAAATAGACTTTAAGAAAAGAAACCACTAAAACAGTAAAAAAATGATTTGCGCCTGCTACACCAAATGAAGGGTGCAGGGTAAAAACCAAGAGAGTTCAAAAACTAAAATTTTGCAGGAGAAAGAAAATAGAGAAAATACTTTTGTACCTTTCCCAGTGAAAATATATTTGAAACGTTACTTTAATGCTTGAAACTACTACCATAACATTAATTTTCTTTTACGTCTAATTATTTAATCAAACAATCACTGTGTACATTTCTTAAATTTTCAATAATTTCTCACTCAATTAGCTGTTCCCCCTTACTACTTGCTGTATTTAAGTTCGCCATGAAATCAATGCAACGCCATCGTAATCTAATTTTTTATATTCCTTGGACTCTGTTAATTTATCAAATGCACCCTTCGAACATAAAAACACGTAATCACACTTGTCCAAACCTGACAACCTTAAAGTATAACAAATTTCGATAATTATAGAATTTAAGTCCAAGCCTTTCTTACACCGTAGCGTGAAAGGGTTAATTTCATACAATTTCAATCACCATCACGATTATGTACCACGACCATAAATTCCACAGGACCTCTGGTTTTCAAATAAATAACACATTTCACGAACCATCGTGTTACTCCCAATAACATCGAGATTATCTCTCCCTCTATCGCGGGAAATAATTCTTGCAACATGATTGTTGCAACACGGAGAGTCAAGTTTGTCTTCTTCGAGCAGTCTTAAATATTCACATACTCCGTTTAATCCTCATTCTTCTCTTATACACGATCTTACATAAATCCTGTTTGTATGGAAATCTTACACAGAATAAATAAATAATAAGCGTCGCGCGCGCGCGACCAGTCTATAAATACGAATATACGAGGAGAGCGCGTGAAGGGGGCCGTTTTCTCTTCGCAGGACTCTCCTCCCCCTTTTGAATATTTAACGATGACGAATAGCTTCCGACCTGTATTCCAGGTGGCTGTACGATGACGTAAAAATTTCGCGCAGAAAGAGAATAATGATTATTAATAGGAGAGCCGGGATTTTGGTGTTCCGCGGAAAACGCAGTATCAGGGGAAACGTCGTCGATAAGTCAGCGGAACGCACCAGAAGAGAGAGAGAGAGAGAAAGAGATTGTGGAAGCGGTCGTTTGATTCCACAAACGCGTTAAGTAAACGTATGCCATATGCTACGGTGCTGTAATATTTAGTAGGAGAGCGAGCATGGTTCCAACGTGAAACGTGAAAAATATACCTATACAGCGTGTTCCAAAAAGTGCAAGTATTATATCTGGATAGGCG
>NW_017100137.1:421156-424996 GCF_001263275.1 Habropoda laboriosa | reverse complement strand
CAGAGAAGCACATATGATGTAGTGTATTTTTGACTTACTCCAGGAAATTGGATTTGTTAAGTTTTTTTTTATTTACGAAGAATTAAGCTTTGATACTAAAATTAGAAGAATATCAAAAAGTGGAGTGAATCATTTTGGTTTCTGTTGTGGCTCGTATACTGTAGAATTTCGAACACGATTAACTTTTACACGGTTTTCTAACACGTTTTGCTTACATTAACCCCTTCACGTATGATTTCCTTTCCTGACTATGCATCTAAGCGTCAGCCATTTTCTATTTTAGTAATATTAGTAATATTAAGTAAGAAAAGCTAATTATACATTAATTAAATTTGGTAATTTTCAGTTTTATAAATTAAATCCAAAATTGGAATTAAAATTCATTTTTGTTACAGACATAATTGTTTTGTACTGACTCGTTATACGGCGAGGGTTGATTTTCTTCAAATGTAATTTTTTGTTTTACCTAAATATCTTCTTTCCTACCTTCCTTAAGGGAGAAATATTTTATTGAAAAAGACAGGAAAGTATGCAAGTCTATGAAAGCTTTTTTAGTAATGTGCTGATGTATGATAATTCTGTTTTTTATAGATGTTGAAATATTTCGAATTAAAAAGAAACTTTGGAAAAACAGCTCTATAAATATTATATCGCGGTACTGAATCATCATTTCTGCCATTTTACTCCAATATTATGCTACGAACATCCTCATTTACCAAGCGGAAATTATACTTTACACTAGAATACAAAACGCGGAACACATTAATTCGCCTACAATCAATGGCAATCAAAATCACTGAAACAATGTAATATCCGTCTATCAGAATGCTCCTCTTGTTAATACTGTTCTCCCTGATTATCGTTTTACAGAAAACATTTGCTGTAAAATATTGCTAAAAAAAATTATGAAATATTTTCCTTAAAACGTTGTTTAATATCCGAAAATATTTTCAAATAATTTAAACGATTTGAATATTTCAAGTCATATAAATCATTTAATTCATTTTAAAATATTTTTATTAGCGGTTTTTTTAAGGAAAAGTTATTCTATACAAATAAATTTTTCAAAATCATTCGCGTCGTTTTTTTCATAATTCTTACCGAATAATTTCCACACCGATGCCACGTCCAGGTTGAAGTGTTGCAGAAGACCGTACCAGTGAAAAAGATGGACGCACAGCACCGGCAGCGAACGTCCTGGAAATCAAACGCAACATGACACTCGACAAGAAGAAAATTTAAACCGTAAGTCGAGCTACTGTATCGTCAACTTAAAGCCTCACGGACCTTGTTATAATAGTAAAGTGAAACCCTTTATACATGCCAATAATAACTCCAACGAACGAAAAGGAGAGAAACAAAAGTAGATAAAAAAAGAGGGAAACAGAAAAAGGGAGAGAGAAACAGAAAAGAACAAGAATGTCACAATGAGAGGAGCTATAATTCCTTTTACATGGAAATCCACTATAACGTGAACTAAATTCAAGCATAAAAATGAATTTCTTGTTGAAATAAATTAACTTGATAATTGAGTCAGAAATAGAGTTTCTCAAGTATGTCATTAAAAATCGGTAAAAACTTAAATCGGTTACTTCGTTTTGTTCTTGCAAATGCGATTACAAACATACATTACACACAGGATGACGTCATATCTCACGTTTAACACGGATATAAGGATGTAATTAAAAATAGTTAATTATTACGTTCGATTAACCAGTCAATTTGTCTTCTTTAATTAAGAGATTAAGAATAAGAATAAACACAGGATATAGTTGACACAATTCAACTTTCACGTAAATATGACCGCGTCTTTTATCTTAAAAAGAAGGAGACAGCAAGAATAACAGAATGTTGGCACGGATATAACCTCACATCCGTAATGGCTTCCACTACCGGTTTTTATCCACGACCAATTTTCCCGCTAAACTCGGGGACGTCTTCTAAAATTCAAATCGCGAGTCGACGGGGGATGTTCCGCATTGTCCACATGAATTTTTCGCAGTGATGCATCCCGGAATTAATGGCGGCAGCAGAGTTTTCAGCCAGTCGAAGATGTTGCCTCTCTCTCTCATAAATATCGCGCTTTTCTCAGTCGGTAGCGACACGAGCGCCGAATAAATCACGCCGCGTGTAAATATTGGATCGCGATGAATTGTGGGGATTCGCCTGGATCTTGTCGTGCTTGGAAAAGTGAAACGTTCGTATTCGAATAGTGTTTTTTTCGACACCGTGTTTCGCTGCTTTTTCGCCTCTGACACGGTTGAATGATGAATCGTTCGGTGTGTTTCGCGTGGAAGAAAAGTTTCTTTTGAGGTGCTTTTTTCCTCCTTGGAAGGAATAGTGCGGTTTGAGGTTATGTTATTCTCTGTGTGAATTCTGTTGAAAGACAGTTTTCGGAAAGTTCGTCTCTGCATTGAATTATGCATTTGGTATCGTAGTTTGTAGCAATTTCTTATAAGTTTTTATGTTCGTTTTTTTTTTCTGTGCAAAACTTGTACTCGTGTTGATTTGTGTATTCGGTATGGCTGTTTATTGAATCTTTTAGCGTGTTTGAAACTTTTATGATTTCTTCTGTGACATTAGTTCAGATTTCCGTAAGATTATTTGATGATTGATTTGTTTCTGGAAAACGTGTTTATACTTGTATCGACTATGTATTATTGTCTGTAACAGTTTTCTATTTTCGTAGAGATTTTATATGACGTCTTGTATGTAAGTATATCTGTACAAATATTCGATGTTTTCTGAAGGAGGAAAATGTTTTTCTGCATAGATTGTATTATTATTATAAATTGAAACCATTGTCTTCCACATTATTTTCTTCAAATAAATTAATCTTTCTTCAAAAATTATTCTTTTATTTCTTAAATCAAATAAATATTCTGTAAGTAATCGATCTTGAATGGTGAATGATTCTAATACTTTAAATTCCAATTTTCCCTACGTTGTTTGCGTTATCGTGAAGCAGAATTTTTTTCCATTACCATTTCGGTTTCTTTTTCCATGAATTTTCGGTTCGTAAAATTCGACTATAACATTTCTTCGCTATGATAAGCTTTCAATTTGAATTCATGCAAGAGACAAATACGACTTTCCGGAGAAAAAGCATTTTGTTTCAAAGATATTTTACGACGTTAACGGGGCAGAAATAAAATATTCTACCAGCTAGTTTGTTTTATAAAATATACACAACGCTAAAGCTTTCAGTATGCGGGTAACGTAAACATTCTCTCGTGATAAGACGAGGTATTAATAAAACATTAAATACAAAATTTCACAAAGATCCGATAAAACGAACATCTTGGATACTTCGTCATTTTTAGAATTCTTTTCAACGATGTATAGTGTACTAATATTTTTGTCACGGTAACAGAGGGAAAATTGAATTAAACTTTTAAATGAAAATTCTTAAAATACATAAAAATAGAATAAAAATTCATTTGTTTCGCAAGACATTAAGAGTATTATGTTTAAAACAGTTTGTTTGTGTAAAACTAAGATGGCTGACAGGAAAAATAGTGAAATATTAAAACAAGTAAGAATCCAATTTATTTTAATATTCTACCTTCAATCAGATAACGTACTTTAAATATTAATCAGTTGAAATTGACTTACACCATTCCTATTCCCAAGAGCTCGTTGAATATTTGAAATTTTCTGGAGAAAAAAAACCACCACTGTTCCATTTTGCAATCGAATATTCCTGTATAAGGTTAGGTTCGGACCATGATTATAATTAGTCAACATGTTTCGTACAATTTTTATTGGGCGAATGAATATATTCCTTAATAATAAAAGATTAAAATTTCAAATTTCAGTAAAAATTATTATTTACTAATA
>NW_017100137.1:417479-421113 GCF_001263275.1 Habropoda laboriosa | reverse complement strand
TAAATTTAATTAAGAGTTTATTTCAAAGTGACAAAAATGAAATAAAACAAAATTTGCAATTTAAAAATCCATCGAAATATTTTTACATGACTTTCTTCTCGATTCCTAATATTCTATCGAAATATCGTAACGTGATTTTCAATAAATTTCATTTTTCATCTCGATTTTAAAATTCAATCAATGCTAATATTTTCCAAAAATAAAAACTCGAAACATGTTCAAAATTTAGCGAGGTTAACAAATCTGGAAAAAGAAATCTTTCGAAGAAAATATTTCATGTTTTCAACGATCGTGTTCGTGCTTGTAAACGTGTTCACTACCAGATCGTACTTCAACGAGCCACCAGAAGAGGCATGATATTGTTTTTTTTTTCTTTCTTTTGTTTTATTTCTAATTGCTTACCTCCCGTCACCGTTTCCAGCGTGAACGCATTAAATCGCCAGTTTCCGGCCTTTTGTAACACGCACTGCAACAAATCATCAAGCCACAATAGATCAGCACCGGTGAAATGGACAATTTCGCCGGGTAGAAAGGTCGAAACGTGTCCTCGTGCACAATGCCATTGTAATGGAACAACCGTGTCCATTTCTCGGGCATACGATAAATCTTAAAGGCCCCGGAACGTGGTCCTGTTAATCGAAACCCTTCGTGTAATTTTTACGTATAAATAATGCGCGATTATTACCCGATTATCTACGTAAAAGTGATACACAGCTGTAATGAACGCATGTTAATACAAGCTGAAAAATTATCGAAAGGAACAGAAAACTCTTAGTGGACATACGTCCAGAAATGAACCGTATCAGATATAATTCAAATTTTTAGATCATAGGAGAATCGATTTTTAATTGAATTAGACATTCTACGTTTAACAAAATTCACTTTTTCTGACAAATATTGTAATATTCATTGAGAAGAGAAGCTATACTCACAAGGAAACATCTCGGAGTCATAATTACCGATTTCGATGAAATTTCGGTATATAATAATTCTCAAAAAAATATTCGACACGTATTTTTTTTATATTGACAATTGTCCCACGCTGAAGGTGTGAAAACCGCCTTCAAAGATGGGTGTCATAAGCCATATTTGGTCAACATTATTTGTTACTTTTTATTTTTGAAGTTAACTTCTCGAGGAGAGAAGGGAAGAGAGGGCTGTCCACACTATTGCCCTACGGGGCAAACGAAGAGCAGAAAGAGCCCGCGTGTGGCTCGCGGGCCGCCAGTTGGACACCCCTATTTTACAAATTATCCCCATTTTTCACGGTCATTTTTACAAATACGTGTCAAATATTTTTTTGAGTACTACCATTTAGTACCAAAGACAAACTACCAAAGTTTTATTAATATCGGTGATTATAACTTCAGGATGTTCCCTTGTCAGCGTATGTCCAAGGAAAGAAAGTTACAGGAGACGGATTTGCGAATAAAATCAATTTACAATATTAAAATTTACAAATTACAATAATAAATCACTACAATGCATCACATTGATACTTATTTTTTAATCCAATGACAATACTTAATTTTGTATCTAATGCATTGTACTGTACTTAGCATTGTATTATAATTACACATAATTTGTACTCACGTTTTTGACACACTTTATACCGTCATACGTTCATTGCTGCTCGTTTATTACGATACTTCTACATAAATAATCGGTTTAAAGTTAACAATAGACATAAAAGGCGATGAGGTATGTTTATTGCATTTAAAGTTCTCGTATTTAATATTCATGATGGTATAAAAAGTCATACGATTTCGTTGCATAAATTGTCGAGCATATATTGCACATTTGTTACACACAAGAATTGGCGTATTTCTTTTCACATGTAAATTGATCGCATCGAAAATAAATATTAAAAGTGCAATACGATTGAATTTTCCATGCAAATATGTGGAATGCAAAATTTATCGTTAGGTTCGTACTTTTGTCTAAGAGAATTTGAAAATATATGGAAATGTATGTAGGTTGAATTGCCATCGAGAAATACGATCATTTTATCAATACGAATCTGAATATTCAACAAATTATCGTTACCACGGTATAAAATGTTCCGCTTCTTTTTTCTTTCTACTTTTTTTTTTTTTTTTAAATCGACACAGCGTTAAATTAAAAAGAAGAACACGCTTTATGCGATGCTCTATAGAGAACGAAACAGAGGTGAGACACAGGATCTTCGTCTCCTTTTACTTTAAAAGCGTGAAACAGATTGAAACTTCGATGGATGCGCTCCTAAATGTACCCTTATGCCATTAAGCACGAGATGGAATATTGATCCTTTGAGTGTATATATAAAGCCGGCTATATGTCTATTAAGTGTATAAGTACAGTAAAAAATATCATTCGTTAAGTGTAATTTTTACATAACAGCGCAATTCTTGTTTAAACTGTTTAAACCACTTATTCAATTAACAACTAAAACGAATAAATTTACAAAAAATGAAAATTGCATAAAAAGAGATTTTTACCGTTTGATAAAATTAGAAAAATTAATTCTGATTTTTGGTACGATTTTTCGCAACAAATATATAAAAATGACTTCTTATAAAAATTATTTTTTCAACAGTTTAATATTTTCTAATAATATACAAAAAAAAAAAAATAGTAATATTTTTCCGATATTGGATATTAATTTAGCATTTCGTTCGTTGCGCAATATTTCCCTCCGTCGATGAAATGCAAAAAAGGAGAAATATTTCGAGATACTCTTCTATCGTCGGTTATAATCGTGCGTCTACGTTCAATAAATATATTTTTTTTTGTTCGCCATTAAACACGGAACCAACGAAAGCGTGGATTTACTTCTACACGGAATTAATGACTTTCATCCACGATCATTCCTGACCAGTAATGTCGTATTACCATTTAACCGGTTAAATCGCTCAAAGGTTCTGAACGTTCGACCGCTATCATCGGTTTTCCGCTTCAATTAGCTAACAGCTTAAGTCTCCTAACCAGTTCGGATTTTATCGATCCGATCAGCTGTCGATTTTAATTAACCAATTTTTATTTCAATCTAAGGAGTTGCGAAAAATCGACGAAAGGAAGCAAATACATCTAAATACATCGTCAAAGGCGGAGTTATCGCGAACATTTTCGAAAAGTTACATTTTTCTAGTTAACCTTTTATCGTTACGACGTGTAACGATAAGAATAATAAGAGAATAAAGAAATGATACGTGGAATAATAGGTTTTTCAGTTGTGTTCTCCAAAATGTTTAGGATTAAAGGTTTTATTTTTTTTTTTGTTTTTTTGGTTCGTCATATTTTTTTTTGTGTTTTATATAAATTGAAAGTAAGAAGCTAAGAGGATTATATTTTCAGTTTGTATCAGGTGTTTAGAAGAATGCAGTGTTAAAAGTTTCTGAAATTTCGAGATCCTCTTAAACACTTACGTCGATGTTGTAAACAATGGATCGTGTCTCTAAGAAAGTTTAGAACAGTTTCTCGAGAGGAGATGACTATTTTGAAGTTCCTTACAGTTTCTGCCAAACGTTGCTTGTGAAGTGTGTTGAGACGTTTTTGAAAAGTTTCGAAGAGCCTTGAAGATTTGGTAATTTGAATATTTGAAAATTTGGCAATTTTAATATTTGAAAATTTGGCAATTTCAATATTTGAAAATTTG
>NW_017100137.1:399539-417248 GCF_001263275.1 Habropoda laboriosa | reverse complement strand
AATGGAAAATTTTAATATTTGAAAATTTGACAATTTTAATATTGAAAATTTGGCAGTTTTATTATTTAAAAATTGGAATATTTGAAAATTGTAATACTTGGAATTTTAGAATAAGTAAAGAATTAAGTACATTTTATTTCGTCTTCATTCCCGCCAACATCGACTAATTTCAGTTTAAACTAGTCCTATCGTTAAATTAACGAATTCAATTTTAATACCGATACAGCGTATTTCGATTACACGAAATTGATAATCATTTGTGGTCCAGCATTGGCTAAATTTGATTAAAGATAGTAATATGGGCCACTAAATTTTAGGTACTAAGTGCTTAGCAAGTCTAGGGACTGTCACTGCTATTAGACACCAAACTCTAAGCGCTAACAAATAAGTTTGAACTGAATCTAGGTCAGTATGTCGTAACATAAACTCGTAGAAAGGAAGAATAAGCTTCTAAGGAAGAAGCACATTAAGCAAACGTGAACTTTTAATTTTCTTCGCGTTACTAAAAGTGTTCCAACATTTTCAGGCTTTTAATTTCACCATTAAACGGTTTAACCAGTAATATCAGAAATTAGCCAAGCCATTTCTAAGATTAAAAAGGAACAAGTCATTATTAATATCAATCGTACCGAATCTCCCACTATTTTATTAAAAAAAAAAAAAAAGAAAATAAACAGAGAACACCTCGTAAATGCCAAATAAGCCATTTTGGAGAATCCATAACTTCTAAGGACATCTAAGACTAGAACCTGAAATATCTTCGAAACTGTCCTTATTCCCTTTCTTTGCATTTTACCCGAAAACATGGTCACATATTTTTTCCCTAAATAACCTCTTTCAATAATCCAAGTGATCCTCTGTAATCCAAGGTTGAATAGAACATATGTACATTTACCGAAACTTGTTTCATTATTTTCAAGTAGGCACCAAATCCATTTCTGAAGTGGACGCCCGGATATTACGCGGGACATCCCGCATCGAAACAGTATGTATTATAAAATACCGCGAATCTTCGATCAGAGTTGATACGGTTTCTCAGAAAACGGTATCTTTAACGTGTACACACGTAAGTTTCTATCCCGGACGATCAATGGCTTACCTGAACCAGGCCATGGAAAATATCGTCGAGGATACCGGGCTCCTGAGTTAAGGATCTCGTGGTAAGCCTCTTACGGCGTCTCTTGTGCATCGTCAGGAATCGACCGGTGGGCCTGGGCCTCGAGTGTCCGATATCCAAACTCTCGAGCAGGATTCGGTCCACTCCTGACAAACGTCTGAATGCGGCGGTGTCCGTTGCAGGTTCATCGTGGACTTCCGTCAATGTCGCTGTTACACCGGACGTTGGTAACGCGGCGTTTTCTGGAAAATAATTTAAACGAAATTTTCATTTTTATTATGTAGACATTTTGGGACGGTTTATGGCATGGCCTGCGCCTCTTGGCGAGTGACAAACACCAGACCCGAGTATATATCTTTGCCATTCGACGAGAGTCGGTTCTTAGCTTCGGTAATAGACGGACGCCGATGAGTCCGAAATAAACTACTTTGCACGACATCCTGATTTGAGTAAAGTTCATTAGACCACCTCCTCCAATTAAGACGTTATTACAACGATGGAAATTTTGTGTTGGCAATAGAGTGGAGCAAGAGTCGGTTCTTAGCTTCGGTAATAGACGGACGCCGATGAGTCCGAAATAAACTACTTTGCACGACATCCTGATTTGAGTAAAGTTCATTAGACCACCTCCTACAATTAAGACGTTATTACAACGATGGAAATTTTGTGTTGGCAATAGAGTGGAGCGTCGATAACTCGAAAACCTCTATGAGACGAAAATTTTCTTCATTATTTTACCTCAAATTCAGAGGAACTCCGACCTCTCTAAGTCGAAGTTAATTTCTATGTATCAGTCAATGGATCCAATAGGATCAACGGTTCAACGATCGTCAAATGTTTATTTCTTTATAAATAGAGCAGTGTAGTTCTTTATAGAGCTGTGAAAGATTGAAGGAATAAGTTAAAGCACAGTTCTATTATTTCTCATTCTTCTCTCCGGATTATATGTGACAAAATGAATTCTAAACGCAAGCGGAAAATATTAATATTGGTTGATAAAGTAAACATAATTCGAAACGGTATAAACTGGATGAAGAAAGAAAAAGGATATCGCTAACGACCTCTCCTACTCGAAAATTCGATAATTCGAAGCCTCTGTAACTCGAAGATTTTTTCTCTTCCCTTGAGGTCCGAGTTATGGAGGTTCCACTGTAATAGTAATCATTGTTATTACATTGTCAAGGAAGAAATCATTTTTGTGAAATTATTAGAGTACAGATTTAAGGCATTCAACGCCCGGAGGAACCCTTAGCGCTCACATTTTTCTCAACTTGATGTGCCGAAAATGATCAAACTTATTTTTTATTTTCTATTATTTCCTAGGCGTGCAGAAGTAAATTTCTCATTCATCTATAATGCTGTGACTTACAATACATTTTTGCAATAGAATAAAAAGGATAGCGCCATATGAACGGTGAAAAAGTTATGCACGTGTAAGAGCGGACATCAGCGTTAACCCTCATCCGTTCCTCGTGTCAATTTGTAGGAAAAATT
Organism: Habropoda laboriosa; assembly: GCF_001263275.1. Taxonomy (NCBI): domain Eukaryota; kingdom Metazoa; phylum Arthropoda; class Insecta; order Hymenoptera; family Apidae; genus Habropoda; species Habropoda laboriosa. Next base: position 414,637 of record NW_017100137.1, on the reverse strand, counting down.
TTTTGTTTATTTTCTATATTTGATAAAAGAATTTACAAAATTAATCATTTATCTTTTCATTTAATTGATTTTTTACCATTGTGTCAAATTAACACCGACGGACTTATTAAGATGCGAAACTGATGGACGGATGAGGGTTAAGGGGTCAACGAACTCCAGTGGTGGATACAATGTTGCTGCTGTTCGCGAGCAGCTCGCGAACTATTCGCGAACAATTCCGGCCAGTGTGGACTTGGACTAAGAATCTGTTGTAAAATATCGTCACGCTTGGTAATCAGCTGTTTCGAGTGTGTACACACCGAGGCATCGAGGCCAGACATACCGAGCCGTCTATAAACGTCCGAACCACGTGCGCGGACCAAGTCTGATCTATGCATGTACGCGCGGACACATTCGAATTAATTAGCCGTGTGCACCAGACACACGGAAATGCATTGGTGCATTGTAATTTTAACCGTGGCGCCGCTATTTTCAGACATCGTCGATTACGATCGTCTATAAACAACAACGGTAATAATAACGGATCGTGCTTGTTGGCAGCGATTGTCAGTTCAGATAGACCGAGGGATTTCGTTGCTCGCGCGATTGTGCAACGAATCTAATCGCGAGTGACTGTACTATTAAGCATTTTATGCTGCACCAAGACATGGATCACCCTTTCTTTTATTCCTGAGGAGACTTATAGATTCGCTTAGAACCAGGGCTGTATTTACCATCAGGAGCAAGTTGAGGCCTCACTCGGGCATTTTGTGCTGCACCAAGATTTGGAAGATCTTCTTTTTATCGTGAAGAGACTTATAGATTCGCTTAGAACCAGGCGCGAAACAATTTGCAGCACGAGGAGGATAACGCACAGTTGAAAAACGTGTGTTCGCTGCGTAAAGGAAACGGAAGGAAAAGGAAGAAAATGTGGAGGAGAGTTTTCTCCGGCAATTATGTCTTTGCGTAACGACGCCTTGTCTGGAAAGCATTGTCAAGCGGCACAGTTGCAATACGCTGCTGAAACGCGCGCATCTTGCCTCGCTAATAATTTCTGTTACACAATTTCTAGGGTACCGCTCTCGGTTGTGACATTGTGTTATTCGACATTATGACACGCGCACGACAACGTGTGATTGTACCGCGACGGTTTTTCTTTTCATGCAAATGTGCTCGCGAGTGACACGAGCCACAGCGTTGTTTCACCGTGTGGAACACTTGAGAAGCGACATTTAGGTTTCCATTACGAATGTGCTTGCGCTTAACCGTGTCTCGTTATCGGGTGAAAGAGAAAAAAAAATTAGCGTGTGCCTATTGAAAGGTTCTTAAACGTCTTTACCATTTGTACGATACAATTGGTTGCAATTAGGTCGTCCTGAAAGCTAATTTTGAAAAGAAAACGTAACACCAGTGAAATTAAACAGTTGTCTTTAAAATAATTTCCATAACACTCGATACCAGCAGACAAGAAACTTTTTTTTCCATGATATTCCCCTTAGAAAATCATTTAACCCTTTCGCTACGGCAGACTTCAATCGCGGTCGCGAAATCTTTTGTTTCCGTCGCATCGTTTTAAGATTTATTCGATCGGACTAAGGTGGAAGTGTGCGAAGAACGAAAATTAAGGATTAACTCTTTGCGCTCGAAAGGCGACTGAGAAGCGACATTACTATTTATCACTTGGTAAATAATTAATGGAGGTACTCTTAAAGTTGATACTTTCTAGGGCAGCAGGTCTATGGGCCTCCGTAGAACTGTTCACCATATTTTAGGGGTCTTAACCTCTAATGAACTGTGTTACAAAGTCTTGTATAGTATAAAAATACGTTAAATCTTAAACTGTCAATTTCTACATTAGTTTTACAAAATTTCACCAATGTAACAAACAAGCTCTAATATGCTACTTCCCTATAGCAAGAAGACCTTCGAGTGCGAAGGGTTAGATTAGGGTGAAAGTGTACGAAAAGGCGTTAACAGCACAGTGCGAGCAGAATAAGCGCTAAGAACACTGTATTCTTCGAAATTTTCCAAACGTCTAGAACAGGGGTCGGGAACCTTTCGGAGCCGAAGAGCCATTTCAACAAAATAACGTACAAAAAATAAAATTCAGAGAGCCGCAATTTTAATTTAAGTAAAAATTTTAAATTTAAGAATCGCGTCGAAACATTTACTTTACCGATGCATTATAGTTATTTTTTTGGGGGCTAACTGTCGGTTCTGTGGTGGCAACAGCAGATTTTTATTAAACATTTAAGAGCCGCAGGTTCCCGACACCTGGTCTAGAAGCACCAACAGCAGTGAAAGGGTTCTGTGGTGGCAACAGCAGATTTTTATTAAACATTTAAGAGCCGCAGGTTCCCGACCCCTGGTCTAGAAGCACCAACAGCAGTGAAAAGGTTAAATCGTGCCATTTCTCATATTTAAATGGCCTCCTTCAGCTGGGACACCCTGTACACAAAGCACCGATATTGTAACTCTTTCCGTCGCCTAGAAGAGAAACGATGAAATAGGGTGAAAAAAATCGACCGTCCAAACCCGGTTGAATTTCATGCTCGATGGCAAGAAAATTGCAACACCGGATGCAAGGCCGATTCGTTGTCAATTCGATCGTCGCACGCTATCCTCTTCTTTTTATGGATAATTGTATGCAACGTACGCAATTACGGACGAATGCTTGAATCGCTTCGAGTCACCAATAATGAGGTTGAAATTCATTAACGACATTTCCATAGTTAAGCATCACACGCTTACGATCTACACCTTTCGAACGGTTCACCGTGAACGCACACTGGGTGTCGGTAAAAGAAAAGGAACAAGTTCGTAATGTCATAGGAATCGATTAAAAGGAAGGAATTAATTAATACGACTCTGAAAGTGTACATTTTCCGATTGAAAAGTTTCAGTGCTCTTTGTTCGTATATCTTTTAGAAATTTCTTTTAATGATATAAATCTTTTATCGATTCATGTGTAGGGTGGGCTACGTGAAACAGGCTATTATCTTCTGTAGGTATGGTGGTAAGGGAAATATTTTTATACGTAATTTCAATGGTTTCAAAGGTGAAACTTTTTTTCAATATCACCTGTTTTTTATATGAATGTATATGTTTTCTGTTGTATGTTGTAACAGACATTGATGTGCATTTAAACATGCATAATAATAGGACCTTAGGGTTACCTTGGGTTTTAAAATTTTCAATCAAATGTGAAACTTTCTTTCATTTTTTGCCATTTCTTCAGTCAAACAAATTTTTTCTTCCACCTTATTCACCCTTTGAAGTCATTTAAATTACGTATGCAAATTTTCTTGTACTACCATAGCTATAGAAGATAATTAAGTGGCTAAAAGCGTTACTTTTTTCAAAAAATTAAGAATGCTAGGATCAAATTTTGAAAGAAATGTTTCTCGCCAAGTCAATTCTTTACCTCCACAATGTAGAATATCAAAAACCACATAACTTTGAGTGTAACATTTTTTTCATATCTTGTACGGTTTCATAAATATTCATAATAATATCAAAACCCACAATTTTTTCGAGGGGGTGTTTTCACCCCTAGGATAATTTCACCGCAGAAACAAAAGATGGTTTCGTTATTAGCGTCAATTGATCTACATTTCTGCAAAGTTTCAAATTTTTTTCAATTTTTATCTTCTAATTTACTCATTTATTCCTTGTTACATTTTTACCTACATTCGATAAAATTGATATTTAACTGGTTTAATCGGTAAATCTAATTTTTTTACCTGGAATCATCAAGTATTCCTTAGATAGGAATGCTCGAATTCATTTCTTCGTTTTTATGATACCCTGTCTGAAAACTGTTCGGTTCGCGGTGTGAATAGAAATAGAACGTGAGTGAACGTCCTGCGGCTCTCGTGACGCGTTCACGCACTGTCGTTGTCTAATTAACCTAATTGCAGCAGTACGTGTTATCAGTCGAAGAAACTGGCAGACTTTATGACGCGTGAATTTCATCGAGGTTATCTGGAGTGATTAAATCGATAATTTAATTTCTCGACCAATTTCTTTTCCTGACAGTTTGCACTCGCGCGAGAGTTTTCTCAAGAATACGAACCTGTTTCATGTTTGCAAAGCAACTGTTTATTCGAGTCGTAACTCTCAGAGAGTTGAGCGATGCTCTCAGACGCAGTGTCCACTCGAGAGCAACTCGCGATAGTTTTACTCTCAAAAGGACAGTGTAACGGTTTGAATTTAAAAGGGGCGCGTCTTTTTACCGTGATCGGCGTGCGTCCGCCGAGCGGCGTTGGGAGCGGGCGACCGCGCATGCGTCGAGCGAAAAAAAGTATGGCGTATTGTATTGTATTAAGACCACGTGCGTGGAGTTTGTTCTCGGTTTTGCCAGTAAAAGTAATATAAAATCAGAAAATTCTTTTCCCGCTGACTCTTTTCTGTGCGCGAACAGACAGCTAGCTTTGTTTGGCTCGATGTACGTACAGCGACCCAGGCTCGCGTTGTTTATGTTTGACTCGATGTATGTACAGCGACCCAGGCTCGCAAGAAATATCACGAGTTCCAAGAAGTTGCGGCCTAGAATTTTTCCCAGAACAGTTGCGAGCGTACAGCGATAAGAAATCGGGCAGGACGACTCGTCCTCAGTCGGTGTTTACGAGGCTGTCGAACGAGTGCCTCGACGAACGACGAACGTCGCTTGTACTGCGCGATTATAGCTTGTAGGGAATACATCGAACAACGCGTTTTCGATTATACGCGAATTTCCAATCAATTTACGTACTTAGCATATTCGTTCGTGTGAATTAAGTGCCGCTGCATACGAGAAACTAGTGCACCGAATTCAGGTACACAACGAACAGCTCAGCTTGGGAGAAAAATCAAACGAGAAGCGTGTCTCTGCGAGCTACGCAGCTACAGTTTCACGGTATGTGTATGCGTGAATAATATGTATGTACATATACGTACACAATCGAATGATTGAGTTAATTGAAAATACAGGAGAGCCTACGTATAGCTTAGATTAATTACTGCAACAATTTCGTTTTATCGTATCCTAAGTTTATTTTTCTTGTAATAAGATGTGTTATAGCTATGAAACAACAAGAAATTAGTTTTTTTTACTGTTGTCTGCCCGAGACATATACATATTCTATCCTTTTCTGGAAAAACAGTCTCTTAGTAAACAACTAAGTTTTTACACACGATCTACTTCGTTTGTTATTATTCTAACGACAATTGATACGCAGTGCAGATGATCAGACTTCAGTTTTCCGTAAAACCGGGGGATGGTTCCCAATTACGCGTACAGTCGACATCTCTAAACCTACGCGTAGTTCGACAGAACACTGTATACATATACAGGGTGTCTGTTTTATCCCAATACAGTGAAATATCTTTTAAGGAAGTGATGTTAGGAAAAAAATGTTTTAACAAAAGTTGTTTGGTATGGAGGGGGACGTTATGTGGTGTACATATTTTTTTCGTACCTGGTATGATGGGGGAGATTTTAAAGTCAGTTTAATTTTTTTAAATGGAATGCTATATTTTTTGATACATAATATGACAGTGTATGTTAAGACGAGTTCAACGAGCTGCCAACAAAGTAATTTCCTTTCATGGAAGGTCGTAAAATTGCGAAAAACCGAACCACCATACATTCCTTACTGTCGCGTGTGTCTGTTTTATCAAAGGATGGAGCAATATCCGGCGAATATAGCGGGTGTGATAAAATTTCCAAATCGAATTCGCGTAATTTTTTTTTGCTACATATATGGTCTAGCATTATCGTGACGAAAACTCACTTTGTTCCAATTTAAGAGTCCTGGACGTATCACTGTTACAGCTTCTCTTAACTTTTCTAACTGAGCACAGTATACAAGTCTGAATGCACGGTTTCGTTTCTCGAAAGTATCTCGAAATACAAACCCATTGATGTACGAACTTATTAGACGACCTAATTACTTACCGTGTCAATTAACTTCACAGGATAGAATTTTCAATAGATATCGAATACTTCGAAATTTCCTACATTTTTTCAAACTTACTTCTCAGTCTTACTTGAATCGTTCTTAAGTGGGACCCGGCAACTTCTTTTATAGCGTCTGGTAAGTGACGCAAAAAGGAATTAAACGACCTAGGAAAACATGATCTCGAGTTTATACACTCTTGAGAACCGTGAGAATCTGGTGCTTAACGTCGTGCAATGTGTGCTCGAGACGACGACCACTTACGCTGTAATCGCCTTCTTTTTTTCTTTTCTTTTCGCGATGAATAAATAAATGCTAGACAATTTCGAGTGTACCACGTGCAATTACTCTGTGATCATTAAAGCGCGCTGTCACAGATTTCTCCTGTGATTGGAGTACCGCAGTCCGCTTCGAAATAAATTGCAGAAAAAGTAATCTAACGCTTAGGGGATTTCAATTTAATTATTCGCAGCGAATTATAGAAGTCGATCGATTTCCAATCGAATGTCACATAAGGAATTAGGAAAGATATTTCGACGGGAAAAATACTGCATTTCTGCACTTTATCGAATATTTTAACATTTTTAAGATTTCATCAAGTGTTGATTTCTGTGCGACTGCCTTTGGAATTGAATGTAATTGAAAATGAAATAAACGTACAATATTAATTTACAGATGGTTTTGTTAAATTTCGAAATTCTTATATATCGAAGGTTTAGGTTACAAATTACTTTAAAATCTTAGAAATAATTTATTAAATTTATTGAAAATTAAATTGAAATTAAAATTAAATTTCTGTAAATAAAGGTATTTATAGAAATCATTTTTTTGATTTTTCAAACACTGCTCCTCAAGAGCAAAATACTGAAAATAAGAAAGTACCGTTTTATGAAATATCAACTCATTGGAATCGACCCTATGTACAGTCTCATTAAGGAAATGAGACCAGCGTGCAATTGAAGAGGAAACAGAATAAAGGACGATCGTTTAACAAAGTCGGCTTTATGATAAATTAAAATTGTAATAATTGACGCAAGAGATCTTCGTCTTAGAAGGGACTTCCGGTATACACCTGAAATGGTTTATTTGGACATCCCGAAAAGGAGAACCTCCGGAAGGAATCGAGCCGTGGAGTCTAATTTAATTTATTTTCCAATAAGATAGGGATCTAAAGTATTGTGATTGAATCGTTGTAGAACGGATTCTTTTGTATCTTGCCCTATCGGTGAAAAGCTTATCCAAATCCTTTGATATAAACGCTACGGAGCATCGGGGTTAACTGGAAGAAATCAATAGAGAGAAACTCCTATGTTCCTGGCAAACAAGTGTTAACGGAAAAAGGAAAATATTCATCAGCAGTAGCGAATCAACTCGATTTTAATCTAGCTGAAACGTTTGCCGAGTCTCTATTTGCCGTTCATTTAAATAATTTCAGTGGAAAGGGTTTTAAGGGGAATTTAAATACTCCAACGTATTTACGCCTTGTTGGAATAATTTTTCAGTCGAAATTTATTATTACAATTTTAAGCTGGGTATACTATACCGAGGCTTTTAAAATTGGGACTTTTTTTCGTAGAGTCAGGTTAGGTTTCTTCGATGTCTCAATTATTTAATTTTTTAGAAACGTTTAAGGTTGACTGCTGTTGGTAAAACAGGTTTTTCCTCTTCAAACTGCCACCATTTTTATAAAAGTTACAATTTTTGAAAAATCGTAAGCTATAGGGTAGATAATACATTTTTATTTATAAACCGAAAAGAATTTTTTATTTCAGATGTTCATATACGTTTTGGAAGAGGTTTCGCGGTTAGCGAATGATTCCTCCAATTTCGTAAAATTTTGACTTTTTCAAAATTGGAAGAAGCTGAAAGTCACACTTATATCTTCAGAAAAAATTGAAACGTTTTATTTAGTAATTACCTAAGAAAAAAATTCCCAAACTTTACCTACTTTCAGACGCCTCTATTCGTGCTATTTAACTTGCAAGTTTAATTAATTCCTCATTTTTTTTTTATTATACCAGCTCTGTTTTACCATTTCAACCAAATTCATATTTTTTTTTTCGTTCAACACGTCAATCTAAAATTCTCCCTCAACTTTCCTCCGTATTTTCAATTTTGACTTTAATCCCGCAACGGCAATTTATGCTCGAAACAAAGGGGGGATAGAAACGGGCGAAAACGGTACGAATTCTCGATTCGACAGGACGGTTTCGTGAATCGAGACTTAACGATGTACGCAGCCCACTCGACGAACGAATATCTGCTACGTCCACGTTCGACAAACAGTGAATCGGACAGGGAACGTTTCGTTAGACAAGACAAATATGGCGAACGCGAGGGGCCATTATCGTTTATCGGCCTACGTCGTGGGAAACATACCGTTTCCTCTGATCATCATTCCGTTTTCTACATGGTAAGCATTTTTTCCCAATCGAAACGACCTGTCTTGAAATAAAAGCTGAGATCTTGCCTTGAAATTCCTTCGGACGAGCCACTCTCTACGATCGTTAGACCGTCAATTAAGGGGTTAATTGTAATAGACTGTGATTTGCTGTGTTATTCATCAACCGGTGTTTTTTTGTCCGCGTTTCTCCATTTATGTGATAAAAGTAGGTATTTTATCGCTGTACGAATTGTTTTTACCGTTGAGCAGAGTGTATCGAACCTTAGATTTGCTGATAGTTAAGAGGTAATTGTGAAATAAGTATTAGGCTGTTGCAGATGAAATGACCGAGGTATAAATGAAACTTTCCACGTTTGTAGTGTAGAATCTTTGTCAGATAGTTTATAAATGTAATGCTTTGCATTAGTCTTTTTCTCGTGGTGTATCATAATTGCATTCTTTAGGCCAGGCTCGGGCAACTTCTTCCCCGCTGTCACTTCTAGACTTCCACTACCAGTGTTCCGGTTCCCCCCACTATCAACTATTTCATATTGCCTTTACCGTGCTTTGCCTCGCGTGACTGCGAATATATGCATGTATATATGCGTGAGACGAGGATACAGCCTCCTACATATACACTCCTAATCTCCCCAACCTCCTCCTATACTCCACAGGAGTTTGGTGGGGGGGACCCAGGAGTAGGGAGAGGAGTCGTCTGCGGCTCGCGAGCCGCCAGTCGCCCAAGCCGGTTTTAGGCTAACGAATGGAAATTAGGGAAATGTTTCTTCCATTGAAGAAACCTCCTATCTCTCATTTTAGGTCGATGGCCGGCCAGTGTCTTAAATATGATAAATGAATATAATAATAGTTCGAAGCAACTCACAGTGCTAAGACAACTTTTATGCAATTATAACCATTCATACAACGCTCTCTGCAATATTTTTCCCTATACAGGATCCCTTATAACGCGGGAAATACAAATTAAGTTCCGCCAACATCGCTTTTTGGGTCAAATTTAATTGAGCCAAAATTTTAAAATTACAAATTTAGAGTTTGTATGTTCTTTTTTCTTTTTTTTATCCTGTTATACAGGGGTCCTACTGACCATCCTGATAAAACTTTGCTTTCTCTATGTAAATATGTGCATCATTCGCACCCCAATTCCTACGCTTTTACTTATTTTCTCGCGAGAAATCACCCTCTTCTCATAACTATATAAATACATATATTTTAATAATAAATACTTACGTAGTATTTGAGAATTATGTATAATAATAAATGATATCACAAGGAAATAATAAATAAATAGACACGTAGAAAATTATTAGCGATGCGTTAATTTAGTTAAAAACTATGAAACAGAATGGAATGTGAAAGTGAAGAGAACTACATAGGGACTTCATCTCAAGTGACGTAAGAGTGATAAATTACCGATAAACGTCATCAAGATAAGTGTAAAAAAAAAATAATATTTTACAATGACGAGATAATTTTCGTTAACTGAGATACCACACGCACTTTTCTGTGACATTCTAATCATACGAGTGTTCACGTTCGTAGATAACGAAGAAAAATGAATATTGTTCGAATGAAGACGTAATTGTTCATAATGATTCTTGTTCTCTACTTTTCTTTAACTTCTATTGAGTTATTTATTAGTACCATTTATTAGAGTAGAAATGAATCCAACAGAACGTGAACAAAAAGGCAGAGTATTTTATTAAAAAAGAAAAAGGAATTCAAGTTGGCTAAGAAATTATTTATAAGATAATTATCATTTTCATTCCATTAGATTCTGCATGCAAAACGGAGGAAATTTTCTCTTCATCTAGTATAACCTTAAAAAGGCAAGGAGTTCTCGTTTATATTCAAATCACTCGTTATACTTTGATCGTCGCGCGCTAATTTTTACGAAATTATTAATTTGCGTGTCGTAATTGCTACGAAGAATTGCAAATGGAGGAAAAATTAATCAATTACTTAAGCAAATTAAAAAAAAAAAGAGAAATGAGAATGAACGTTAAGATTGACACATCGACCTAAAATTAAAACTGAAATTAATATTCAAATCAATCATCGACCTAAAATTGGAATTAAAATCAATATTGTAACGCGTACTTTAATCGACCACGACAGCGAGATCTCGCTACTTGATGGGCACGCGAGCAAAGATTTTTAGGAGCAGGGTAAAGCGAGGAAGTTTGACTCGATGCACTTGGTTCGGGATAGCTGAGATCCTCCTGCCAAGTTTTGACGAAGTCGGATGCAGGATGTTGTCGGTAAACAGGAGACCCCGACGTTCGATGCACTGGCTTCCGGATTGCCTAGGATCCTTCGGCCCAGATTTATCGTAGTCAGAGGTAGTGTCTTGGGATTTGCTCGGCGTGCCTGGGTCAGGATTGCTGTGATTCGTCTGCCAAAGCTGGTCGAGTAAAAACTGACTTTTTGCCTCTTTTTTTATTGTTTCAACTTGAAAGTTTTTTGCAGAGCCGCCTGGAGTAAGTCCTCCTTATGCTCTAAATTAGGAGTCGGCAAAGGTTTTTTCTGGAGGGCCAGATGCTAAATATTTTGTGGCTTTGTGGGCAAAGAGAGAAAATTGAGATTATTACGTATGTATGTATGTGTAATAGGTAGTTAGCTACAAATGAAAATTTTTTGGCAAATCCTTTATTTGTAATACACATTTATTAACGAGAAATATGGAATTCTTTCTTTGGATAATATTTCATTTAACTGTACATAACTCGCGGGCCATAAAAAAACTGATGGCGGGCCGCATTTGGCCCGCGAGCCGCAGTTTGCTGATCCCTGCTCTAAATCAATGTAAGAGACGTTAACCTGAAGATGGATAATTGGTATAGAAACACCATGCATGGGCTTATTCGTGCAGGAAAATTTCCAAAAATTCTGCAAACGCAAAGACTGACTTTTTGCTAAACAGAACCTACTCTTATGTACGTAAATATGTTTGCACCCTCGTCCGCCAAATCAGTGGCGAGACAAGAGTTTCATGACTCTTCGTACCTGTCTCGTCGCATGAAAAGTACACGTGTCGCTAGTTTGCAAAAATGATTGCGCTACAATATTAAAAATTAATCGCAAATTTCCTAGAAATAACTGAAATTTTCCCTACGAAACTTCGAACTGTACTTATAATAGGACAGCAATTAAATATTCTGCACAATTTGGGACAATCCGTGCATTAACAGTATTGTTTATCATTTTCCTTCTGAAATCACAACGAGTTCCGTTTTCATTCTCATTTTGCTTAAGGGGGTCTTCTAGTGTGACGGTTTCAAAAAATCGATTTTTATTCTTTTGCATATATCGAAAGTACAACTCTTTAAGAATGTACTCCTGAAGTTTTATAGTTGTATTCAATAAAATAACGAAGTTATAGCTCGTTTAATGTGACACATCAAAGGCCGGCGATAGGGAGAATCTAAATTGCACTCAAAACTTAAACGCGTTTTTCTCGGAACCATGTTTTCTGAAATGGTTGCCACGATCTGGCAATAACTACTGAACCAATCGAACTCAAATTTTGCACATGTCTTCAGAACATGTGTGGCTATGGTCACTAGTAGAATTATGTCAAAATATAAATTTTTCTGATTTTTAGAGCCTCTGAAAGACGAAAAAAAGTCGAAAAAATCGATACTTCGTATTCAAAGTGCCGCCATTTTTTTAATTTTCAATATTTTTCTTTTATTCTACTACCGGCCATAGCGACATGCATACTAAATAAGAATCAATTGGATTTTTTTATTTTTGATAAACAGAACAGCTCAAATTATGGCAACCATGGACCTACTTTTTTTTTTCATGTTCCTGTTTGACGTGTTCCACAGCGGCCGTATTTAATTATTTTTCAACAAAAAAAAATTTGTAATGATTGTTCAAGGACAAGTAAATACATAGGAATAAAGCTCGTGTTAATAACTGTTACCGTACTTCTGTAATAAATTAGCAAAAAAGGCCTAAAAAAACGGGCGTCACACTAGAAGACTCCCTTGAACCTAACTCACTTATAAACACAAACATCTAAAACTATACGATAAAACTATAAAATTACATAATACAATCCGTGCGTTAATTACTATTCACGACTAAACCGTTATGCTGTTCTTAGGAAAATTCCAGTTGAATTCGCGATTGCAAACGAAGGGAAGAAGTCGTCTACGTAATTACGTTTCCGCTTCGATCCAGCTTTCAAACACTAGGATAAAAGGGTGGTAAGGGCTCGAGTAGATTCTATTGCAGGCAGAAGGCTCGATTTACATTTACTGCAATAGAGGTATTTTTTTTTTTTTAAATTCATTTCATTACTCTTCTTTTAACTTGATTCCGTTTGACGGTCGAATTTAACGTAATTGAATTTCCGTGTGGAAATTTTTTCAAAAATTCCGTCGTGCAATTCTAATTGTTGCATTTGATAACAGAAAGCAAAAACGTTGTTCAATTAGTTTTTCGTATAATTGTACCGATACGTTCGAGATACAGGAAAATATAAAGTCACTTGTATTTACAGTAAATTCTCCACAAGTGTCAGTCCGCAAGGAACCTAAACCTGACACTTGTAGAATCGGCCCTACATTTGACTGACACTTGTAGAATCGGCCCTTTTTTTTTACGTGGAGGTAGGCCGCCATTAAATTAATTACTCAATAAGTATTAATAAGTAAATGTTGTTCAAATTATATCGTGTTTGATATCGTTTTCATCAGAAAAATCTCACCAACGTGTTAAAAAAAATTTCAGATGAAAAAAAGTAAAATTAAAGAAATTATATTTTTCTATTATGAATTGTCGAGCCGTGAAATCTCGTAAAGGAAACCGACTGGTGTAGCGTTACACGCTTGAAATTAAGCGAGCGAGATAACATAGGCGTAGCAATGACGCAGCCTAGACGTAGGACCATCTATACTGACACTTGTAGAATCCAAACTGACTGACACTTGTAGAGAATTTACTGTACTTCTATAATTGCTTTTTAATGGAATTTCCAGGTGAATTATCACAGATACTCCGTTCAAGATTCTCGACAGCCGATCTATTCGAGGTTACGTGCTTGAGTTTATGTGCACAGATTTAAAGGAAGATTAAAAAACGATCAAAACACGATAATGTTAATAAGATACACACTTAGGTTAGGTTAATTGTTAGTATTCGTTGGAATTGAAAAAAATTGGATACCTGGTAAATTGTAGAGATAGTTTTTGCGATCAAATACTTATTTACGTTGTTTATTATACTTCTTGTTAGAATCTTGCTTAGAATTTTCCTTTAGAATTGATTGTGTATAATAAAAAAAAAATAACGAGTTAACAAACGAAAAATTTTTCGAAATTTTTAACGCAACACGATTTTCACTCACCGGAAATGCGAACGAACACAGCATTCTGTTCCCCGCTGTCCACCGTTATCTCCGCGCTTCTCCTCTGCAACGATAAGAGAATATCATCGATTAAATACCATTATTGTGTAACGTCTCAGTTTTCTAAACGCTTTCGTGCAAATATGAAAACGTGACACGTGCAGTTGCAACGTAAATACGAAGTAAAGAGTAATATAATACTTATTACATTTAATATTTTTCATTAGAGTAACGTGTATTTTGTTTCACGTAAAAATTGAAGCTCTATCTTCTAAATTATTGTCTCATTGTTGAAAGAATTCGTAAACATCGTAATAAATTATAGTCAAATTTTTATTTTACATAAGATACACAAAATATAGAAGAAGAATTTGTCGGAATTGCATCTGAAGTAAAGGAAAAATTTTATATGAAATAATAAAAAAAAAAATGGAAAGAGTAAAAGAAACGAATATAAGTTTCAAGATGATATTTGAAGTAAAAAGTTACTCTTTTCTTTTCGAAACTTATCTGTAATATATTTCAAAAAAACGACATATTTGCTACTTCAGTAAATAACATGTTAGTTAAAACCTATTTCGAGACACTTCGTCTATCTTGTTCCTCAAAAGAGGACAAAAAGAATGTCTATTCGGAGGAACACCTTCAGACAGTCTCCAATGATATCAACGTCACCAACTTCGACAACTTCCGCCCGTTTCTTTTATCCTCGAAACCAAACTCTCGAAACTTTTCTCATGCAAGAATCAATTCTTTCTTCTCGTCTCCACCAACGTGCTTTCCTCTTTATAAAAAGAACAAATTCCCCCGAATTTCTGCGAAAAGGAACAAAGCAGACCATTCCTGTATCCGGGAATACAGGTTCAACTCGAAAAACAATGAAGTTGTGACGACTTATACGACGTGTACGTTGCTTTATTTCGGTTAGTTTACACGATCACGGTGAATCCGGCAAAATCAGATGCTTCCGAGGAAATGAAATTTCTCGTATAACATGAGCAATGGAGATTCTGTCGTTTGAAAAACAGAATTTATTTATGTATCTCACTGGTCACGAAGGGGTTAAAGATTCTGTAATTTATCGTTTACATTTTCTGACAAAAAATTCTGCAATATCGAGAGTAAAATTTTCTCAAAATATTCTGCAATATCAACAGTAAAATTTTCTCAAAAAATTCTACAATATCGAGAGTAAAGTTTTCTCAAAATACACTATATTCTCCCCAAGTGTCAGACCGCAGGAAGCTAAACCTGACACTCCTAGAGTCAGCGACAACGTTTTCGAGCCTCGCGCCCGCCTTTGTAGTTTGCCGAACGTAGACAAGGACAGCGAATAAAAGATAAGCATGAAACGTGAGTCGAGGCAACCAAGCGATTTAAATACCAACTTTTTTAATTTTACGTTTTTTTATCCCAAAAT